>NW_025957328.1:0-41389 GCF_023159225.1 Perognathus longimembris pacificus | reverse complement strand
GTAACTCCTCAGAAGAATCTGATTTGTGGTGAGGGGAGAGAGAATAAAAGCTCATTAGGAACGACATGAACATGCCGCGTAGGTAGCTGTTTATTAGTAAATATCTCCACTGAGATTAAGAAAAGCAGTAGCTTAATAAATTAAGTACTTCCTGGTATGGTTACTGTACTGGTAACTCCCCAAAAGAATCTGGATTGTGGTGAGGGAACAGGGAAAAAAGCTCATTTAGGACCTGCACTTACGAAGGGGGTAGGCAGCTGTATATCAGGGAGTAAACCTTCTGAGAATAAAAAGAGATGGAGCTTGTTAAGGTAATTACACATGGGAAAGGATAATATACTGGGAACTCCTCAGAAGAATCTGATTTCTGGTGAGGGGAGAGAGATAAAAGCTCATTTAGGAACGACATGAACATGCTGCGTAGGTAGCTGTTTATCAGTAAATATCTCCACTGAGATTAAGAAAAGCAGTAGCTTAATAAATTAAATACTTCCTGGTATGGTTACTGTACTGGTAACTCCACAAGAGAATCTGGATTGTGGTGAGGGAACAGAGAAAAAAGCTCATTTAGGACCTGCCCTTACGAAGGGTAGGCAGCTGTATATCAGGGAATAAACCTTCTGAGAATAAAAAGAGCTGGAGCTTGTTAAGGTAATTACACAGGGGAAAGGATAATGTACTGGGGAACTCCTCAGAAGAATCTGATTTGTGGTGAGGGAGAGAGATAAATGATCATTTAGGAACAACATGAACATGCTGCATACGTAGCTGTTTATCAGTAAATATCTCCACTGAGATTAAGAAAAGCAGTAGCTTAATAAATTAAGTACTTCCTGGTATGGTTACTTTACTGGGAAACTCCCCAAAAGAATCTGAATTGTGGTGAGGGAACAGAGAAAAAAGCTCATTTAGGACCTGCACTTACGAAGGGGGTAGGCAGCTGTATATCAGGGAGTAAACCTTCTGAGAATCAAAACAGCTGGAACTCGTTAAGGTAATTACACAGGAGAAAGGATAAGGTACTGGGAACTCCTCAGAAGAATCTGATTTGTGGTGAGGGGAGAGAGATAAAAGCTCATATAGGAAGGACATGAACATGCTGCGTAGGTAGCTGTTTATCAGTAAATATCTCCACTGAGATTAAGAAAAGCAGTAGCTTAATAAATTAAGTACTTACTGGTATTGTTTACTGTACTGGTAATTCCCTCAAAAGAATCTGGATTGTGGTGAGGAACAGAGAAAAAAGCTAATTTAGGACCTGGCACTTACGAAGGGGGTAGGCAGCTGTATATCGGGGAGTAAACCTTCTGAGAATAAAAACAGCTGGAGCTTGTTAAGTTAATTACACAGGGTAAAGGATAATGTACAGGGAACTCCGCAGAAGAATCTGATTTGTGCTGAGGGGGAGAGGAGATAAAAGCTCATTAAGAGCGACATGAACATGCTGCGTTGGTAGCTGTTTATCAGTAAATATCTCCACTGAGAATACGAAAAGCAGTAGCTTAATAAATTAAGTACTTCCTGGTATGGTTACTGTACTGGTAACTCCCCAAAAGAATCTGGATTGTGGTGAGGGGAACAGAGAAAAAAGCTAATTTAGGACCTGCACTTACGAAGGGGGGTAGGCAGCTGTATATCGGGGGAGTAAACCTACTCAGAATAAAAAGAGCTGGAGCTTGTTAAGGTAATTACACAGGGGAAAGGATAATGTACTGCGAACTCCTCAGAAGAATCTGATTTGTGGTGAGGGGGAGAGAGCGATAAAAGCTCATTTAGGAACGACATGAACATGCTGCGTAGGTAGCTGTTTATCAGTAAATATCTCCACTGAGATTAAGAAAAGCAGTAGCTTAATAAATTAATTACTTCCTGGTATGGTTACTGTACTGGTAACTCCCCAAACAGAATCTGGATTGTGGTCAGGGAACAGAGAAAAAAGGTCATTAGGACCTGCGCTTACGAAGGGGGGTAGGCAGCTGTATATCAGGGAGTAAACCTTCTGAGAATAAAAACAGCTGGAGCTTGTTAAGGTAATTACACAGGGGAAAGGATAATGTACTGGGATCTCCTCAGAAGAATCTGATTTGTGGTGATGGGAGAGCGATAAAAGCTCATTTAGGAACGACATGAACATGCTGCGTAGGTAGCTGTGTATCAGTAAATATCTCCACTGAGATTAAGAAAAGCAGTAGCTTAATAAATTAATTACTTCCTGGTATGGTTACTGTACTGGTAACTCCCCAGAAGAATCTGGATTGTGGTGAGGGAACAGAGAAAAAAGCTCATTTAGGACCTGCACTTACGAAGGGGGTAGGCAGCTGTATATCAGGAAGTAAAGCTTCTGAGAATAAAAACAGCTGGAGCTTGTTAAGGTAATTAAACAGGGGAAAGTATAATGTACCGGGAACTCCTCAGAAGAATCTGATTTGTGGTGAGGGGAGAGATAAAAGCTCATTTAGGAACGACATGAACATGCTGCATACGTAGCTATTTATTAGTAAATATCACCACTGAGATAAGAAAAGCAGTAGCTTAATAAATTAAGTACTTCCTGGTATGGATACTGTACTGGTAACTCCCCAAAAGAATCTGGATTGTGGTGAGGGAACAGAGAAAAAAGCTCATTTAGGAACGACATGAACATGCTGCATACGTAGCTGTTTATCAGTAAATATCTCCACTGAGATTAAGAAAAGCAGTAGCTTAAAAAATTAAGTACTTCCTGGTATGGTTACTGTACTGGTAACTCCCCCAAAGAATCTGGATTTTTGTGAGGGAACAGAGAAAAAAGCTCATTTAGGACCTGCACTTACGCAGGGGGGTAGGCAGTTGTATATCAGGGGAGTAAACCTACTGAGAATAAAAACAGCTGGAGCTTGTTAAGGTAATTACACAGGGGGAAAGGATAATGTACTGGGAACTCCTCAGAAGAATCTGATTTGTGATGAGGGGAGAGAGATATAAGCTCATTTAGGAACGACAAGAACATGCTGCGTAGGTAGCTGTTTATCAGTAAATATCTCCACTGAGATTAAGAAAACCAGTAGCTTAATGAATTAAGTACTTCCTGGTATGGTTACTGTACTGGTAACTCCCCGAAAGAATCTGGATTGTGGTGAGGGAACAGAGAAAAAGCTAATTTAGGACCTGCACTTACGAAGGGGGTAGGCAGCTGTATATCGGGGAGTAAACCTTCTGAGAATAAAAACAGCTGGGAGCTTGTTAAGGTAATTACACAGGGTAAAGGATAATGTACTGGGAACTCCGCAGAAGAATCTGATTTGTGGTGAGGGGGAGAGGAGATAAAAGCTCATTTAGGAACGACATGAACATGCTGCGTTGGTAGCTGTTTATCAGTAAAATATCTCCACTGAGAATACGAAAAGCAGTAGCTTAATAAATTAAGTACTTCCTGGTATGGTTACTGGTACTGGTAACTCCCCAGAGAATCTGGATTGTGGTGAGGGAACAGAGAAAAAAGCTCATTTAGGACCTGCACTTACGCAGGGGTTGGCAGTTGTATATCAGGGAGTAAACCTACTGAGAATAAAAACAGCTGGAGCTTGTTAAGGTAATTACACAGGGGGAAAGGATAATGTACTGGGAACTCCTCAGAAGAATCTGATTTGTGGTGAGGGGGGAGAGCGATAAAAGCTCATTTAGGAACGACATGAACATGCTGCATAGGTAGCTGTTTATCAGTAAATATCTCCATCGAGATTAAGAAAAGCAGTAGCTTAATAAATTAATTACTTCCTGGGTATGGTTACTGTACTGGTAACTCCCCAAAAGAATCTGGATTGTGGTCAGGGAACAGAGAAAAAAGGTCATTTAGGACCTGCGCTTACGAAGGGGGGTAGGCAGCTGTATATCAGGGAGTAAACCTTCTGAGAATAAAAACAGCTGGAGCTTGTTAAGGTAATTACACAGGGGAAAGGATAATGTACTGGGATCTCCTCAGAAGAATCTGATTTGTGGTGATGGGAGAGCGATAAAAGCTCATTTAGGAACGACATGAACATGCTGCGTAGGTAGCTGTGTATCAGTAAATATCTCCACTGAGATTAAGAAAAGCAGTAGCTTAATAAATTAATTACTTCCTGGTATGGTTACTGTACTGGTAACTCCCCAGAAGGAATCTGGATTGTGGTGAGGGAACAGAGAAAAAAGCTCATTTAGGACCTGCACTTACGAAGGGGGTAGGCAGCTGTATATCAGGAAGTAAGCTTCTGAGAATAAAAACAGCTGGAGCTTGTTAAAGTAATTATACAGGGGAAAGTATAATGTACCGGGAACTCCTCAGAAGAATCTGATTCGTGGTGAGGGGAGAGAGATAAAAGCTCATTTAGGAACGACATGAACATGCTGCATACGAGGCTGTTTATTAGTAAATATCTCCACTGAGATTAAGAAAAGCAGTAGCTTAATAAATTAAGTACTTCCTGGTATGGATACTGTACTGGTAACTCCCCAAAAGAATCTGGATTGTGGTGAGGGAACAGAGAAAAAAGCTCATTTAGGAACGACATGAACATGCTGCATACGTAGCTGTTTATCAGTAAATATCTCCACTGAGATTAAGAAAAGCAGTAGCTTAAAAAATTAAGTACTTCCTGGTATGGTTACTATACTGGTAATTCCCCAAAGAATCTGGATTTTTGTGAGGGAACAGAGAAAAAAGCTCATTTAGGACCTGCACTCACGAAGGGGGTAGGCAGTAGTATATCAGGGAGTAAACCTTCTGAGAATAAAAACAGCTGGAGCTTGTTAAGGTAATTACACAGGGGAAAGGATAATGTACTGGGAACTCCTCAGAAGAATCTGATTTGTGATGAGGGGAGAGAATTATAAGCTCATTTAGGAACGACATGAACATGCTGCGTAGGTACCTGTTTATCAGTAAATATCTCCACTGAGATTAAGAAAAGCAGTAGCTTAATAAATTAATTTCTTCTGGTATGGTTACTGTACTGGTAACTCCCCAAAAGAATCTGGATTGTGGTGAGGGAACAGAGAAAAAAGCTCATTTAGGACCTGCACTTACGAAGGGGGTAGGCAGCTGTATATCAGGGAGTAAAGCTTCTGAGAATAAAAACAGCTGGAGCTTGTTAAGGTAATTAAACAGGGGGAAATTATAATGTACCGGGAACTCCTCAGAAGAATCTGATTTGTGGTGAGGCTTGAGAGATAAAAGCTCATTTAGGAACGACATGAACATGCTGCATACGTAGCTGTTTATCAGTATATATCTCCACTGAGATTAAGAAAAGCAGTAGCTTAATAAATTAAGTACTTCCTGGTATGGATACTGTACTGGTAACTCCTCAGAAGAATCTGATTTGTGGTGAGGGGAGAGAGATAAAAGCTCATTTAGGAACGACATGAACATGCCGCGTAGGTAGCTGTTTATTAGTAAATATCTCCACTGAGATTAAGAAAAGCAGTAGCTTAATAAATTAAGTACTTCCTGGTATGGATACTGTACTGGTAACTCCCCAAAAGAATCTGATTGTGGTGAGGGAACAGAGAAAAAAGCTCATTTAGGAACGACATGAACATGCTGCATACGTAGCTGTTTATAAGTAAATATCTCCACTGAGATTATGAAAAGCAGTAGCTTAATAAATTAATTACTTCCTGGTATGGTTACTGTACTGGTAACTCCCCAGAAGAATCTGGATTGTGGTGAGGGAACAGAGAAAAAAGCTCATTTAGGACCTGCACTTACGAAGGGGGTAGGCAGCTGTATATCATGAAGTAAAGCTTCTGAGAATAAAAACAGCTGGAGCTTGTTAAGGTAATTAAACAGGGGAAAGTATAATGTACCGGGAACTCCTCAGAAGAATCTGATTTGTGGTGAGGGGAGAGAGATAAAAGCTCATTTAGGAACGACATGAACATGCTGCATACGTAGCTATTTATTAGTAAATATCACCACTGAGATTAAGAAAAGCAGTAGCTTAATAAATTAAGTACTTCCTGGTATGGATACTGTACTGGTAACTCCCCAAAAGAATCTGGATTGTGGTGAGGGAACAGAGAAAAAAGCTCATTTAGGAACGACATGAACATGCTGCATACGTAGCTGTTTATCAGTAAATATCTCCACTGAGATTAAGAAAAAGCAGTAGCTTAAAAAATTAAGTACTTCCTGGTATGGTTACTGTACTGGTAATTCCCCAAAGAATCTGGATTTTTGTGAGGGAACAGAGAAAAAAGCTCATTTAGGACCTGCACTCACGAAGGGGGTAGGCAGTAAGTATATCAGGGAGTAAACCTTCTGAGAATAAAAACAGCTGGAGCTTGTTAAGGTAATTACACAGGGGAAAGGATAATGTACTGGGAACTCCTCAGAAGATCTGATTTGTGATGAGGGGAGAGAATTATAAGCTCATTTAGGAACGACATGAACATGCTGCGTAGGTAGCTGTTTATCAGTAAATATCTCCACTGAGATTAAGAAAAGCAGTAGCTTAATAAATTAATTTCTTCCTGGTATGGTTACTGTACTGGTAACTCCCCAAAAGAATCTGGATTGTGGTGAGGGAACAGAGAAAAAAGCTCATTTAGGACCTGCACTTACGAAGGGGTAGGCAGCTGTATATCAGGAGTAAAGCTTCTGAGAATAAAAACAGCTGGAGCTTGTTAAGGTAATTAAACAGGGGAAATTATAATGTACCGGGAACTCCTCAGAAGAATCTGATTTTGTGGTGAGGCCTTGAGAGATAAAAGCTCATTTAGGAACGACATGAACATGCTGCATACGTAGCTGTTTATCAGTATATATCTCCACTGAGATTAAGAAAAGCAGTAGCTTAATAAATTAAGTACTTCCTGGTATGGATACTGTACTGGTAACTCCTCAGAAGAATCTGATTTGTGGTGAGGGGGAGAGGAGATAAAAGCTCATTTAGGAACGACATGAACATGCCGCGTAGGTAGCTGTTTATTAGTAAATATCTCCACTGAGATTAAGAAAAGCAGTAGCTTAATAAATTAAGTACTTCCTGGTATGGATACTGTACTGGTAACTCCCCAAAAGAATCTGGATTGTGGTGAGGGAACAGAGAAAAAAGCTCATTTAGGAACGACATGAACATGCTGCATACGTAGCTGTTTATAAGTAAATATCTCCACTGAGATTATGAAAAGCAGTAGCTTAATAAATTAATTACTTCCTGGTATGGTTACTGTACTGGTAACTCCCCAGAAGAATCTGGATTGTGGTGAGGGAACAGAGAAAAAAGCTCATTTAGGACCTGCACTTACGAAGGGGGTAGGCAGCTGTATATCATGAAGTAAAGCTTCTGAGAATAAAAACAGCTGGAGCTTGTTAAGGTAATTAAACAGGGGAAAGTATAATGTACCGGGAACTCCTCAGAAGAATCTGATTTGTGGTGAGGGGAGAGAGATAAAAGCTCATTTAGGAACGACATGAACATGCTGCATACGTAGCTATTTATTAGTAAATATCACCACTGAGATTAAGAAAAGCAGTAGCTTAATAAATTAAGTACTTCCTGGTATGGATACTGTACTGGTAACTCCCCAAAAGAATCTGGATTGTGGTGAGGAACAGAGAAAAAAGCTCATTTAGGAACGACATGAACATGCTGCATACGTAGCTGTTTATCAGTAAATATCTCCACTGAGATTAAGAAAGCAGTAGCTTAAAAAATTAAGTACTTCCTGGTATGGTTACTGTACTGGTAATTCCCCAAAGAATCTGGATTTTTGTGAGGGAACAGAGAAAAAAGCTCATTTAGGACCTGCACTCACGAAGGGGGTAGGCAGTAGTATATCAGGGGAGTAAACCTTCTGAGAATAAAAACAGCTGGAGCCTTGTTAAGGTAATTACACAGGGGAAAGGATAATGTACTGGGAACTCCTCAGAAGAATCTGATTTGTGATGAGGGGAGAGAATTATAAGCTCATTTAGGAACGACATGAACATGCTGCGTAGGTAGCTGTTTATCAGTAAATATCTCCACTGAGATTAAGAAAAGCAGTAGCTTAATAAATTAATTTCTTCCTGGTATGGTTTACTGTACTGGTAACTCCCCAAAAGAATCTGGATTGTGGTGAGGGAACAGAGAAAAAAGCTCATTTAGGACCTGCACTTACGAAGGGGGTAGGCAGGCTGTATATCAGGGAGTAAAGCTTCTGAGAATAAAAACAGCTGGAGCTTGTTAAGGTAATTAAACAGGGGAAATTATAATGTACCGGGAACTCCTCAGAAGGATCTGATTTGTGGTGAGGGGAGAGAGATAAAAGCTCATTTAGGAACGACATGAACATGCTGCATACGTAGCTGTTTATCAGTATTTATCTCCACTGAGATTAAGAAAAGCAGTAGCTTAATAAATTAAGTACTTCCTGGTATGGATACTGTACTGGTAACTCCTCAGAAGAATCTGATTTGTGGGTGAGGGGAGAGAGATAAAAGCTCATTTAGGAACGACATGAACATGCCGCGTAGGTAGCTGTTTATTAGTAAATATCTCCACTGAGATTAAGAAAAGCAGTAGCTTAATAAATTAAGTACTTCCTGGTATGGATACTGTACTGGTAACTCCCCAAAAGAATCTGGATTGTGGTGAGGGAACAGAGGAAAAAGCTCATTTAGTTCCTGCACTTACGAAGGGGGTAGGCAGCTGTATATCAGGGAGTATCGCTTCTGAGAATAAAAACAGCTGGAGGTTGTTAAGGTAATTACACAGGGGAAAGGATAATGTACTGGGAACTCCTCAGAAGAATCTGATTTGTGGTGAGGGGGAGAGAGATAAAAGCTCATTTAGGAACGACATGAACATGCCGCGTAGGTAGCTGTTTATCAGTAAATATCTCCACTGAGATTAAGAAAAGCAGTAGCTTAATAAATTAAGTACTGCCTGTGTGGTTACTGTACTGGTTTCTCCCCAAAGAATCTGGATTGTGGTGAGGGAACAGAGAAAAAAGCTCATTTAGGACCTGGCACTTACGAAGGGGGTAGGCAGCTGTATATCAGGGAGTAAAACTTCTGAGAATAAAAACAGCTGGAGCTTGTTACGTTAATTACACAGGGGAAAGGATAATGTACTGGGAACACCTTAGAAGAATCTGATTTGTGGTGAGGGGAGAGAGATAAAAGCTCATTTAGGAACGACATGAACATGCTGCGTAGGTAGCTATTTATCAGTAAATATCTCCACTGAGATTAAGAAAAAGCAGTAGCTTAATAAATTAAGTACTTACTGGTATGGTTACTGTACTGGTAACTCCCCAAAAGAATCTGGATTGTAGTGAGGGAACAGAGAAAAAAGCTCATTTAGGACCTGCAATTACAAAGGGGGTAGGCAGCTGTATATCAGGGGAGTATCGCTTCTGAGAATAAAAACAGCTGGAGCTTGTTAAGGTAATTACACAGGGGACAGGATAATGTACTGTGAACTCCTCAGAAGTATCTGATTTGTGGTGAGGGGGAGAGAGATAAAAGCTCATTTAGGAACGACATGAACATGCTGCATACGTAGCTGTTTATCAGTAAATATCTCCACTGAGATTAAGAAAAGCAGTAGCTTAATAAATTAAGTACTTCCTGGTATGGATACTGTACTGGTAACTCCCCAAAAGAATCTGGATTGTGGTGAGGGAACAGAGAATAAAGCTCATTAAGGAACGACATGAACATGCTGCGTAGGTAGCTGTTTATCAGTAAATATCTCCACTGAGATTAAGAAAAGCAGTAGCTTAATAAATTAAGTACTTCCTGGTATGGTTACTGTACTGGTAACTCCCCAAAAGAATCTGGATTGTTGTGAGGGAACAGAGAAAAAAGCTCATTTAGGACCTGCACTTACGAAGGGGGTAGGCAGCTGTATATCAGGGAGTAAACCTTGTGAGAATACAAACAGCTGGAGCTTGTTAAGGTAATTACACTGGGGAAAGGATAATGTACTGGGAACTCCTCAGAAGAATCTGATTTGTGGTGAGGGGAGAGAGATAAAAGCTCATTTAGGAACGACATGAACATGCTGCGTAGGTAGCTGTTTATCAGTAAATATCTCCACTGAGATAAGAAAAGCAGTAGCTTAATAAATTAAGTACTTCCTGGTATGGTTACTGTACTGGTAACTCCCCAAAAGAATCTGGATTGTGGTGAGGGAACAGGGAAAAAAGCTCATTTAGGACCTGCACTTACGAAGGGGGTAGGCAGAGCTGTATATCAGGGAGTCAACTTCTGAGAATAAAAACAGATGGAGCTTGTTAAGGTAATTACACATGGGAAAGGATAATATACTGGGAACTCCTCAGAAGAATCTGATTTCTGGTGAGGGGAGAGAGATAAAAGCTCATTTAGGAACGACATGAACATGCTGCGTAGGTAGCTGTTTATCAGTAAATATCTCCACTGAGATTAAGAAAAGCAGTAGCTTAATAAATTAAATACTTCCTGGTATGGTTACTGTACTGGTAACTCCCCAAGAGAATCTGGATTGTGGTGAGGGAACAGAGAAAAAAGCTCATTTAGGACCTGCCCTTACGAAGGGGGTAGGCAGCTGTATATCAGGGAATAAACCTTCTGAGAATAAAAAAGAGCTGGAGCTTGTTAAGGTAATTACACAGGGGAAAGGATAATGTACTGGGAACTCCTCAGAAGAATCTGATTTGTGGTGAGGGGAGAGAGATAAATGCTCATTTAGGAACAACATGAACATGCTGCATACGTAGCTGTTTATCAGTAAATATCTCCACTGAGATTAAGAAAAGCAGTAGCTTAATAAATTAAGTACTTCCTGGTATGGTTACTGTACTGGTAACTCCCCAAAGAATCTGGATTTTTGTGAGGGAACAGAGAAAAAAGCTCATTTAGGACCTGCACTTACGCAGGGGTTAGGCAGTTGTATATCAGGGAGTAAACCTTCTGAGAATAAAAACAGCTGGAGCCTTGTTAAGGTAATTACACAGGGGAAAGGATAATGTACTGGGAACTCCTCAGAAGAATCTGATTTGTGATGAGGGGAGAGAGATATAAGCTCATTTAGGAACGACAACAACATGCTGCGTAGGTAGCTGTTTATCAGTAAATATCTCCACTGAGATTAAGAAAACCAGTAGCTTAATGAATTAAGTACTTCCTGTATGGTTACTGTACTGGTAACTCCCCGAAAGAATCTGGATTGTGGTGAGGGAACAGAGAAAAAAGCTAATTTAGGACCTGCACTTACGAAGGGGGGTAGGCAGCTGTATATCGGGGAGTAAACCTTCTGAGAATAAAAACAGCTGGAGCTTGTTAAGGTAATTACACAGGGTAAAGGATAATGTACTGGGAACTCCGCAGAAGAATCTGATTTGTGGTGAGAGGGGAGAGAGATAAAAGCTCATTTAGGAACGACATGAACATGCTGCGTTGGTAGCTGTTTATCAGTAAAATATCTCCACTGAGAATACGAAAAGCAGTAGCTTAATAAATTAAGTACTTCCTGGTATGGTTACTGTACTGGTAACTCCCCAAAAGAATCTGGATTGTGGTGAGGGAACAGAGAATAAAGCTCATTAAGGAACGACATGAACATGCTGCGTAGGTAGCTGTTTATCAGTAAATATCTCCACTGAGATTAAGAAAAGCAGTAGCTTAATAAATTAATTACTTCCTGGTATGGTTACTGTACTGGTAACTCCCCAAAAGAATCTGGATTGTGGTCAGGGAACAGAGAAAAAAGGTCATTTAGGACCTGCGCTTACGAAGGGGGTAGGCAGCTGTATATCAGGGAGTAAACCTTCTGAGAATAAAAACAGCTGGAGCTTGTTAAGGTAATTACACAGGGGAAAGGATAATGTACTGGGATCTCCTCAGAAGAATCTGATTTGTGGTGATGGGAGAGCGATAAAAGCTCATTTAGGACAACATGAACATGCTGCGTAGGTAGCTGTGTATCAGTAAATATCTCCACTGAGATTAAGAAAAGCAGTAGCTTAATAAATTAATTACTTCCTGGTATGGTTACTGTACTGGTAACTCCCCAGAAGAATCTGGATTGTCGTGAGGGAACAGAGAAAAAAGCTCATTTAGGACCTGCACTTACGAAGGGGGTAGGCAGCTGTATATCAGGAAGTAAAGCTTCTGAGAATAAAAACAGCTGGAGCTTGCTAAGGTAATTAAACAGGGGAAAGTATAATGTACCGGGAACTCCTCAGAAGAATCTGATTTGTGGTGAGGGGAGAGAGATAAAAAGCTCATTTAGGAACGACATGAACATGCTGCATACCGTAGCTGTTTATTAGTAAATATCTCCACTGAGATTAAGAAAAGCAGTAGCTTAATAAATTAAGTACTTCCTGGTATGGATACTGTACTGGTAACTCCCCAAAAGAATCTGGATTGTGGTGAGGGAACAGAGAAAAAGCTCATTTAGGAACGACATGGAACATGCTGCATACGTAGCTGTTTATCAGTAAATATCTCCACTGAGATTAAGAAAAGCAGTAGCTTAAAAAATTAAGTACTTCCTGGTATGGTTACTGTACTGGTAACTCCCCAAAGAATCTGGATTTTTGTGAGGGAATAGAGAAAAAAGCTCATTTAGGACCTGCACTTACGCAGGGGTAGGCAGTTGTATATTCGGGAGTAAACCTTCTGAGAATAAAAACAGCTGGAGCTATGTTAAGGTAATTACACAGGGGAAAGGATAATGTACTGGGAACTCCTCAGAAGAATCTGATTTTTGATGAGGGGGAGAGAGATATAAGCTCATTTAGGAACGACAAGAACATGCTGCGTAGGGTAGCTGTTTATCAGTAAATATCTCCACTGAGATTAAGAAAACCAGTAGCTTAATGAATTAAGTACTTCCTGGTATGGTTACTGTACTGGTAACTCCCCCAAAAGAATCTGGATTGTGGTGAGGGAACAGAGAAAAAAGCTCATTTAGGACCTGCACTTACGAAGGGGGTAGGCAGCTGTATATCAGGGAGTATCGCTTCTGAGAATAAAAACAGCTGGAGGTTGTTAAGGTAATTACACAGGGGAAAGGATAATGTACTGGGAACTCCTCAGAAGAATCTGATTGTGGTGAGGGAGAGAGAGATAAAAGCTCATTTAGGAACGACATGAACATGCTGCATACGTAGCTGTTTTATCAGTAAATATCTCCACTGAGATTAAGAAAAGCAGTAGCTTAATAAATTAAGTACTTCCTGTTATGGATACTGTACTGGTAACTCCTCAGAAGAATCTGATTTGTGGTGAGGGGGAGAGAGATAAAAGCTCATTTAGGAACGACATGAACATTCGCGTAGGTTGCTGTTTATCAGTAAATATCTCCACTGAGATTAAGGAAAGCAGTAGCTTAATAAATTAATTACTGCCTGGTGTGGTTACTGTACTGGTTACTCCCCAAAAGAATCTGGATTGTGGTGAGGGAACAGAGAAAAAAGCTCATTTAAGACCTGCACTTACGAAGGGGGTAGGCAGCTGAATATCAGGGGGGTAAACCTTCTGAGAATAAAAACAGCTGGAGGTTGTTAAGGTAATTACAAAGGGGAAAGGATAATGTACTGGGAACTCCTCAGAAGAATCTGATTTGTGGTGAGGGGAGAGAGAGATAAAAGCTCATTTAGGAACGACATGAACATGCTGCGTAGGTAGCTGTTTATCAGTAAATATCTCCACTGAGATTAAGAAAAGCAGTAGCTTAATAAATTAAGTACTTGCTGGTATGGTTACTGTACTGGTAACTCCCCAAAAGAAATATGGATTGTGGTGAAGGAACAGAGAAAAAAGATCATTTAGAACCTGCACTTACGAAGGGGGTAGGCAGCTGTATATCAGCGAGTAAACCTTCTGAGAATAACAACAGCTGGAGCTTGTTAAGGTAATTACACAGGGGAAAGGATAATGTACTGGGAACTCCTCAGAAGAATCTGATTCGTGGTGAGGGGAGAGAGATAAAAGCTCATTTAGGAACGACATGAACATGCTGCGTAGGTAGCTGTTTATCAGTAAATATCTCCACTGAGATTAAGAAAAGGCAGTAGCTTAATAAATTAAGTACTGCCTGGTGTGGTTACGGTACTGGTTACTCCCCAAAAGAATCTGGATTGTGGTGAGGGAACAGAGAAAAAAGCTCATTTAGAACCTGCACTTACGAAGGGGGTAGGCAGCTGTATATCAGGGAGTAAACCTTCTGAGAATAACAACAGCTGGAGCTTGTTAAGGTAATTACACAGGGGAAAGGATAATGTACTGGGAACTCCTTAGAAGAATCTGATTTGTGGGTGAGGGAAGAGAGATAAAAGCTCATTTAGGAACGACATGTACATGCTGCGTAGGTAGCTATTTATCAGTAAATATCTCCACTGAGATTAAGAAAAGCAGTAGCTTAATAAATTAATTACTTCCTGGTATGGTTACTGTACTGGTAACTCCCCAAAAGAATCTGGATTGTGGTGAGGGAACAGAGAAAAAAGCTCATTTAGGACCTGCAATTACAAAGGGGGTAGGCAGCTGTATATCAGGGAGTATCGCTTCTGAGAATAAAAACAGCTGGAGCTTGTTAAGGTAATTACACAGGGGACAGCATAATGTACTGGGAACTCCTCAGAAGAATCTGATTTGTGGTGAGGGGAGAGAGATAAAGCTCATTTAGGAACGACATGAACATGCTGCATACGTAGCTGTTTATCAGTAAATATCTCCACTGAGATTAGAAAAGCAGTAGCTTAATAATTAAGTACTTCCTGGTATGGATACTGTACTGGTAACTCCCCAAAAGAATCTGGATTGTGGTGAGGGAACAGAGAATAAAGCTCATTAAGGAACGACATGAACATGCTGCGTAGGTAGCTGTTTATCAGTAAATATCTCCACTGAGATTAAGAAAAGCAGTAGCTTAATAAATTAATTACTTCCTGGTATGGTTACTGTACTGGTAACTCCCCAAAAGAATCTGGATTGTGGTCAGGGAACAGAGAAAAAAGGTCATTTAGGACCTGCGCTTACGAAGGGGGTAGGCAGCTGTATATCAGGGAGTAAACCTTCTGAGAATAAAAACAGCTGCAGCTTGTTAAGGTAATTACACAGGGGAAAGGATAATGTACTGGGATCTCCTCAGAAGAATCTGATTTGTGGTGATGGGAGGAGCGATAAAAGCTCATTTAGGAACGACATGAACATGCTGCGTAGGTAGCTGTGTATCAGTAAATATCTCCACTGAGATTAAGAAAAAGCAGTAGCTTAATAAATTAAGTACTTCCTGGTATGGATACTGTACTGGTAACTCCCCAAAAGAATCTGGATTGTGGTGAGGGAACAGAGAAAAAAGCTCATTTAGGAACGACATGAACATGCTGCATACGTAGCTGTTTATCAGTAAATATCTCCACTGAGATTAAGAAAAGCAGTAGCTTAAAAAATTAAGTACTTCCTGGTATGGTTACTGTACTGGTAACTCCCCAAAGAATCTGGATTTTTGTGAGGGAATAGAGAAAAAAGCTCATTTAGGACCTGCACTTACGCAGGGGGTAGGCAGTTGTATATCAGGGAGTAAACCTTCTGAGAATAAAAACAGCTGGAGCTTGTTAAGGTAATTACACAGGGGAAAGGATAATGTACTGGGAACTCCTCAGAAGAATCTGATTTTTGATGAGGGGAGAGAGATATAAGCTCATTTAGGAACGACAAGAACATGCTGCGTAGGTAGCTGTTTATCAGTAAATATCTCCACTGAGATTAAGAAAACCAGTAGCTTAATGAATTAAGTACTTCCTGGTATGGTTACTGTACTGGTAACTCCCGAAAAGAATCTGGATTGTGGTGAGGGAACAGAGAAAAAAGCTCATTTAAGACCTGCACTTACGAAGGGGGTAGGCAGCTGTATATCAGGGAGTATCGCTTCTGAGAATAAAAACAGCTGGAGGTTGTTAAGGTAATTACACAGGGGAAAGGATAATGTACTGGGAACTCCTCAGAAGAATCTGATTTGTGGTGAGGGGAGAGAGATAAAAGCTCATTTAGGAACGACATGAACATGCTGCATACGTAGCTGTTTATCAGTAAATATCTCCACTGAGATTAAGAAAAGCAGTAGCTTAATAAATTAAGTACTTCCTGGTATGGATACTGTACTGGTAACTCCTCAGAAGAATCTGATTTGTGGTGAGGGGAGAGAGATAAAAGCTCATTTAGGAACGACATGAACATTCCGCGTAGGTTGCTATTTATCAGTAAATATCTCCACTGAGATTAAGGAAAGCAGTAGCTTAATAAATTAAGTACTGCCTGGTGTGGTTACTGTACTGGTTACTCCCCAAAAGAATCTGGATTGTGGTGAGGGAACAGAGAAAAAAGCTCATTTAAGACCTGCACTTACGAAGGGGGTAGGCAGCTGAATATCAGGGAGTAAACCTTCTGAGAATAAAAACAGCTGGAGGTTGTTAAGGTAATTACAAAGGGGAAAGGATAATGTACTGGGAACTCCTCAGAAGAATCTGATTTGTGGTGAGGGGAGAGAGATAAAAGCTCATTTAGGAACGACATGAACATGCTGCGTAGGTAGCTGTTTATCAGTAAATATCTCCACTGAGAATAAGAAAAGCAGTAGCTTAATAAATTATGTACTTCCTGGTATGGTTACTATACTGCTAACTCCCCAAAAGAATCCGGATTGTGGTGAGGGAACAGAGAAAAAAGCTCATTTTGGACCTGCACTTACAAAGTGGGTAGGAAGCTGTATATCAGGGAGTAAAACTTCTGAGAATAAAAACAGCTGGAGCTTGTTAAGTTAATTACACAGGGGAAAGGATAATGTACTGGGAACTCCTTAGAAGAATCTGATTTGTGGTGAGGGAAGAGAGATAAAAGCTCATTTAAGAACGACATGTACATGCTGCGTAGGTAGCTATTTATCAGTAAATATCTCCACTGAGATTAAGAAAAGCAGTAGCTTAATAAATTAAGTACTTCCTGGTATGGTTACTGTACTGGTAACTCCCCAAAAGAATCTGGATTGTGGTGAGGGAACAGAGAAAAAAGCTCATTTAGGACCTGCAATTACAAAGGGGGTAGGCAGCTGTATATCAGGGAGTATCGCTTCTGAGAATAAAAACAGCTGGAGCTTGTTAAGGTAATTACACAGGGGACAGGATAATGTACTGGGAACTCCTCAGAAGAATCTGATTTGTGGTGAGGGGAGAGAGATAAAAGCTCATTTAGGAACGACATGAACATGCTGCATACGTAGCTGTTTATCAGTAAATATCTCCACTGAGATTAAGAAAAGCAGTAGCTTAATAAATTAAGTACTTCCTGGTATGGATACTGTACTGGTAACTCCCCAAAAGAATCTGGATTGTGGTGAGGGAACAGAGAAAAAAGCTCATTTAAGACCTGCAATTACGAAGGGGGTAGGCAGCTGTATATCAGGGAGTAAACCTTCTGAGAATAAAAACAGCTGGAGCTTGTTAAGGTAATTACACAGGGGAAAGGATAATGTACTGGGAACTCCTCAGAAGAATCTGATTTGTGGTGAGGGGAGAGAGATAAAAGCTCATTTAGGAACGACATGAACATGCTGCGTAGGTAGCTGTTTATCAGTAAATATCTCCACTGAGATTAAGAAAAGCAGTAGCTTAATAACTTAAGTACTTCCTGGTATGGTTACTGTACTGGTAACTCCCCAAAAGAATCTGGATTGTGGTGAGGGAACAGAGAAAAAAGCTCATTTAGGACCTGCACTTACGGAGGGGGTAGGCAGCTGTATATCAGGGAGTAAACCTTCTGAGAATAAAAACAGCTGGAGCTTGTTAAGGTAATTACACAGGGGAAAGGATAATGTACTGGGAACTCCTCAGAAGAATCTGGTTTGTGGTGAGGGGAGAGAGATAAAAGCTCATTTATGAACGACATGAACATGCTGCGTATGTAGCTGTTTATCAGTAAATATCTACACTGAGATTAAGAAAAGCAGTAGCTTAATAAATCAAGTACTTCCTGGTATGGTTTCTGTACTGGTAACTCCCCATAAGAATCTGGATTATGGTGAGGGAACAGAGAAAAAACCTCATTTAGGACCTGCACTTACGAAGGGGGTAGGCAGCTGTATATCAGGAAGTAAACCTTCTGAGAATAAAAACAGCTGGAGCTTGTTAAGGTAATTACACAGGGGAAAGGATAATGTACTGGGAACTCCTCAGAAGAATCTGATTTGTGGTGAGGGGAGAGAGATAAAAGCTCATTTAGGAATGACATGAACATGCTGGGTAGGTAGCTGTTTATCAGTAAATATCTCCACTGAGATGAAGAATAGCAGTGGCTTAATAAATTAAGTACTTCCTGGTATGGTTACTGTACTGGTAACTCCCCAGAAGAATCTGGATTGTGGTGAGGGAACAGAGAAAAAAGCTCATTTAGGACCTGCACTTACGAAGGGGGTAGGCAGCTGTATATCAGGAAGTAAAGCTTCTGAGAATAAAAACAGCTGGAGCTTGTTAAGGTAATTAAACAGGGGAAAGTATAATGTACCGGGAACTCCTCAGAAGAATCTGATTTGTGGTGAGGGGAGAGAGATAAAAGCTGATTTAGGAACGACATGAACATGCTGCATACATAGCTGTTTATTAGTAAATATCTCCACTGAGATTAAGAAAAGCAGTAGCTTAATAAATTAAGTACTTCCTGGTATGGATACTGTACTGGTAACTCCCCAAAAGAATCTGGATTGTGGTGAGGGAACAGAGAAAAAAGCTCATTTAGGAACGACATGAACATGCTGCATACGTAGCTGTTTATCAGTAAATATCTCCACTGAGATTAAGAAAAGCAGTAGCTTAAAAAATTAAGTACTTCCTGGTATGGTTACTGTACTGGTAACTCCCCAAAGAATCTGGATTTTTGCGAGGGAACAGAGAAAAAAGCTCATTTAGGACCTGCACTTACGAAGGGGGTAGGCAGTTGTATGTCAGGGAGTAAACCTTCTGAGAATAAAAACAGCTGGAGCTTGTTAAGGTAATTACACAGGGGAAAGGATAATGTACTGGGAACTCCTCAGAAGAATCTGATTTGTGGTGAGGGGAGAGAGATAAAAGCTCATTTAGGAATGACATGAACATGCTGGGTAGGTAGCTGTTTATCAGTAAATATCTCCACTGAGATGAAGAATAGCAGTGGCTTAATAAATTAAGTACTTCCTGGTATGGTTACTGTACTGGTAACTCCCCAAAAGAATCTGGATTTTGGTGAGGGAACAGAGAAAAAAGCTCATTTAGGACCTTGACTTACGAAGGGGGTAGGCAGCTGTATATCAGGGAGTAAACATTCTGAGAATAAAAACAGCTGGAGCTTGTTAAGGTAATTACACAGGGGAAAGGATAATGTACTGGGAACTCCTCAGAAGAATCTGATTTGTGGTGACGGGAGAGAGATAAAAGCTCATTTAGGAACGACATGAACATGCTGCGTAGGTAGCTGTTTATCAGTAAATATCTCCCCTGAGATTAAGAAAAGCAGTAGCTTAATAAATTAAGTACTTCCTGGTATGGTTACTGTACTGGTAACTACCCAAAAGAATCTGGATTGTGGTGAGGGAACAGAGAAAAAAGCTCATTTTGGACCTGCACTTACGAAGGGGGTAGGCAGTTGTATATCAGGGAGTAAACCTTCTGAGAATAAAAACAGCTGGAGCTTGTTAAGTTAATTACACAGGGGAAAGGATAATGTACTGGGAACTCCTCAGGAGAATCTGATTTGTTGTGAGGGGAGAGAGATAAAAGCTCATTTAGGAGCGACATGAACATGCTGCATACGTAGCTGTTTATCAGTAAATATCTCCACTGAGATTAAGAAAAGCAGTAGCTTAATAAATTAAGTACTTCCTGGTATGGTTACTGTACTGGTAACTCCCCAAAAGAATCTGGATTGTGGTGAGGGAACAGAGAAAAAAGCTCATTTAGGACCTGCACTTACGAAGGTGGTAGGCAGCTGCATATCAGGCAGTAAATATTCTGAGACTAAAAACAGCTGGAGCTTGTTAAGGTAATTACACAGGGGAAAGGATATTGTACTGGGAACTCCTCAGAAGAATCTGATTCGTGGTGACGGGAGAGAGATAAAAGCTCATTTAGGAACGACATGAACATGCTGCGTAGGTACCTGTTTATCAGTAAATATCTCCACTGAGATTAAATAAAGCAGTAGCTTAATAAATTAAGTACTTCCTGGTATGGTTACTGTACTGGCAACTCCCCAAAAGAATCTGGATTGTGGTGAGGGAACAGAGAAAAAAGCTCATTTAGGACCTGCACTTACGAATGGGGTAGGCAGTTGTATATCAGGGAGTAAACCTTCTGAGAATAAAAACAGCTGGAGCTTGTTAAGGTAATTACACAGGGGAAAGGATAATGTACTGGGAACTCCTCAGAAGAATCTGATTTGTGATGAGGGGAGAGAGATAAAAGCTCATTTTGGAACGACATGAACATGCTGCGTAGGTAGCTGCTTATCAGTAAATATCTCCACTGAGATTAAGAAAACAGTAGCTTAATAAATTAAGTACTTCCTGGTATGGTTACTGTACTGGTAACTCCCCAAAAGAATCTGGATTGTGGTGAGGGAACAGAGAAAAACGCTCATTTAGGACCTGCACTTTGGAAGGGGGTAGGCCGCTGTATATCAGGGAGTAAACCTTCTGAGAATAAAAACAGCTGGAGCTTGTTAAGGTAATTACACAGGGGAAAAGATAATGTACTGGGAACTCCTCAGAAGAATCTGATTTGTGGTGAGGGGAGAGAGATAAAAGCTCATTTAGGAACGACATGAACATGCTGCATATGTAGCTGTTTATCAGTAAATATCTCCACTGAGATTAAGAAAAGCAGTAGATTAATAAATTAAGTACTTCCTGGTATGGTTTCTGTATTGGTAACTCCCCAAAAGAATCTGGATTGTGGTGAGGGAACAGAGAAAAAATCTAAATTAGGACCTGCACTTACGAAGGGGGTAGGCAGCTGTATATCGGGGAGTAAACCTTCTGAGAATAAAAACAGCTGGAGCTTGTTAAGGTAATTACACAGGGTAAAGGATAATGTACTGGGAACTCCGCAGAAGAATCTGATTTGTGGTGAGGGGAGAGAGATAAAAGCTCATTTAGGAACGACTTGAACATGCTGCGTTGGTAGCTGTTTATCAGTAAATATCTCCACTGAGAATACGAAAAGCAGTAGCTTAATAAATTAAGTACTTCCTGGTATGGTTACTGTAACTGGTAACTCCCCAAAAGAATCTGGATTGTGGTGAGGGAACAGAGAAAAAAGCTAATTTAGGACCTGCACTTACGAAGGGGGTAGGCAGCTGTATATCGGGGAGTAAACCTACTGAGAATAAAAACAGCTGGAGCTTGTTAAGGTAATTACACAGGGGAAAGGATAATGTACTGGGAACTCCTCAGAAGAATCTGATTTGTGGTGAGGGGAGAGCGATAAAAGCTCATTTAGGAACGACATGAACATGCTGCGTAGGTAGCTGTTTATCAGTAAATATCTCCACTGAGATTAAGAAAAGCAGTAGCTTAATAAATTAATTACTTCCTGTTATGGTTACTGTACTGGTAACTCCCAAAAAGAATCTGGATTGTGGTCAGGGAACAGAGAAAAAAGGTCATTTAGGACCTGCGCTTACGAAGGGGGTAGGCAGCTGTATATCAGGGAGTAAACCTTCTGCGAATAAAAACAGCTGGAGCTTGTTAAGGTAATTACACAGGGGAAAGGATAATGTACTGGGATCTCCTCAGAAGAATCTGATTTGTGGTGATGGGAGAGCGATAAAAGCTCATTTAGGAACGACATGAACATGCTGCGTAGGTAGCTGTGTATCAGTAAATATCTCCACTGAGATTAAGAAAAGCAGTAGCTTAATAAATTAATTACTTCCTGGTATGGTTACTGTACTGGTAACTCCCCAGAAGAATCTGGATTGTGGTGAGGGAACAGAGAAAAAAGCTCATTTAGGACCTGCACTTACGAAGGGGGTAGGCAGCTGTATATTAGGAAGTAAAGCTTCTGAGAATAAAAACAGCTGGAGCTTGTTAAGGTAATTAAACAGGGGAAAGTATAATGTACCGGGAAATCCTCAGAAAATCTGACTTGTGGTGAGGGGAGAGAGATAAAAGCTGATTTAAGAACGACATGAACATGCTGCATACATAGCTGTTTATTAGTAAATATCTCCACTGAGATTAAGAAAAGCAGTAGCTTAATAAATTAAGTACTTCCTGGTATGGATACTGTACTGGTAACTCCCCAAAAGAACCTGGATTGTGGTGAGGGAACAGAGAAAAAAGCTCATTTATTACCTGCAGTTACGAAGGGGGTAGGCAGCTGTATATCAGGGAGTAAACCTT
The DNA here is from genome assembly GCF_023159225.1 of Perognathus longimembris pacificus. NCBI lineage: Eukaryota > Metazoa > Chordata > Mammalia > Rodentia > Heteromyidae > Perognathus > Perognathus longimembris. Next base: position 19,019 of record NW_025957328.1, on the reverse strand, counting down.
CTGAGAATAAAAACAGCTGGAGCTTGTTAAGGTAATTACACAGGGGAAAGGATAATGTACTGGGAACTCCTCAGAAGAATCTGATTTGTGGTGAGGGGAGAGAGATAAAAGCTCATTTAGGAACGACATGAACATGCTGCGTTGGTAGCTGTTTATCAGTAAATATCTCCACTGAGATTAAGAAAAGCAGTAGCTTAATAAATTAAGTACTTGCTGGTATGGTTACTGTACTGGTAACTCCACAAAAGAATCTGGATTGTGGTGAGGGAACAGAGAAAAAAGCTCATTTAGGACCTGCACATACGAAGGGGGAAGGTAGCTGTATATCAGGGAGTAAACCTTCTGAGAATAAAAAAAGCTGGTGCTTGTTAAGTTAATTACACAGGGGAAACGATAAAGTACTGGGAACTCCTCAGAGGAATCTGATTTGTGGTGAGGGGCGAGAGCTAAAAGCTCATTTAGGAACGACATGAACGTGCTGCGTAGGTAGCTGTTTATCAGTAAATATCTCCACTCGGATTAAGAAAAGCAGTAGCTTAATAAATTAAGTACTTCCTGGTATGGTTACTGTACTGGTAACTCCCCAAAAGAATCTGGATTGTGGTGAGGGAAAAGAGAAAAAAGCTCATTTTGGACCTGCACTTACGAAGGCGGTAGGCAGTTGTATATCAGGGAGTAAACCTTCTGAGAATAAAAACAGCTGGAGCTTGTTAAGTTAATTACACAGGGGAAAGGATAATGTACTGGGAACTCCTCAGGAGAATCTGATTTGTTGTGAGGGGGAGAGAGATAAAAGCTCATTTAGGAGCGACATGAACATGCTGCATACGTAGCTGTTTATCAGTAAATATCTCCACTGAGATTAAGAAAAGCAGTAGCTTAATAAATTAAGTACTTCCTGGTATGGTTACTGTACTGGTAACTCCCCAAAAGAATCTGGATTGTGGTGAGGGAACAGAGAAAAAAGCTCATTTAGGACCTGCACTTACGAAGGTGGTAGGCAGCTGTATATCAGGCAGTAAATATTCTGAGACTAAAAACAGCTGGAGCTTGTTAAGGTAATTACACAGGGGAAAGGATATTGTACTGGGAACTCCTCAGAAGAATCTGATTCGTGGTGACGGGAGAGAGATAAAAGCTCATTTAGGAACGACATGAACATGCTGCGTAGGTACCTGTTTATCAGTAAATATCTCCACTGAGATTAAATAAAGCAGTAGCTTAATAAATTAAGTACTTCCTGGTATGGTTACTGTACTGGCAACTCCCCAAAAGAATCTGGATTGTGGTGAGGGAACAGAGAAAAAAGCTCATTTAGGACCTGCACTTACGAATGGGGTAGGCAGTTGTATATCAGGGAGTAAACCTTCTGAGAATAAAAACAGCTGGAGCTTGTTAAGGTAATTACACAGAGGAAAGGATAATGTACTGGGAACTCCTCAGAAGAATCTGATTTGTGATGAGGGGAGAGAGATAAAAGCTCATTTTGGAACGACATGAACATGCTGCCTAGGTAGCTGCTTATCAGTAAATATCTCCACTGAGATTAAGAAAACAGTAGCTTAATAAATTAAGTACTTCCTGGTATGGTTACTGTACTGGTAACTCCCCAAAAGAATCTGGATTGTGGTGAGGGAACAGAGAAAAACGCTCATTTAGGACCTGCACTTTAGAAGGGGGTAGGCCGCTGTATATCAGGGAGTAAACCTTCTGAGAATAAAAACAGCTGGAGCTTGTTAAGGTAATTACACAGGGGAAAGGATAATGTACTGGGAACTCCTCAGAAGAATCTGATTTGTGGTGAGGGGAGAGAGATAAAAGCTCATTTAGGAACGACATGAACATGCTGCATATGTAGCTGTTTATCAGTAAATATCTCCACTGAGATTAAGAAAAGCAGTAGCTTAATAAATTAAGTACTTCCTGGTATGGTTTCTGTATTGGTAACTCCCCAAAAGAATCTGGATTGTGGTTAGGGAACAGTGAAAAAATCTAATTTAGGACCTGCACTTACGAAGGGGGTAGGCAGCTGTATATCGGGGAGTAAACCTTCTGAGAATAAAAACAGCTGGAGCTTGTTAAGGTAATTACACAGGGTAAAGGATAATGTACTGGGAACTCCGCAGAAGAATCTGATTTGTGGTGAGGGGAGAGAGATAAAAGCTCATTTAGGAACGACTTGAACATGCTGCGTTGGTAGCTGTTTATCAGTAAATATCTCCACTGAGAATACGAAAAGCAGTAGCTTAATAAATTAAGTACTTCCTGGTATGGTTACTGTACTGGTAACTCCCCAAAAGAATCTGGATTGTGGTGAGGGAACAGAGAAAAAAGCTAATTTAGGACCTGCACTTACGAAGGGGGTAGGCAGCTGTATATCGGGGAGTAAACCTACTGAGAATAAAAACAGCTGGAGCTTGTTAAGGTAATTACACAGCGGAAAGGATAATGTACTGGGAACTCCTCAGAAGAATCTGATTTGTGGTGAGGGGAGAGCGATAATAGCTCATTTAGGAACGACATGAACATGCTGCGTAGGTAGCTGTTTATCAGTAAATATCTCCACTGAGATTAAGAAAAGCAGTAGCTTAATAAATTAATTACTTCCTGTTATGGTTACTGTACTGGTAACTCCCAAAAAGAATCTGGATTGTGGTCAGGGAACAGAGAAAAAAGGTCATTTAGGACCTGCGCTTACGAAGGGGGTAGGCAGCTGTATATCAGGGAGTAAACCTTCTGCGAATAAAAACAGCTGGAGCTTGTTAAGGTAATTACACAGGGGAAAGGATAATGTACTGGGATCTCCTCAGAAGAATCTGATTTGTGGTGATGGGAGAGCGATAAAAGCTCATTTAGGAACGACATGAACATGCTGCGTAGGTAGCTGTGTATCAGTAAATATCTCCACTGAGATTAAGAAAAGCAGTAGCTTAATAAATTAATTACTTCCTGGTATGGTTACTGTACTGGTAACTCCCCAGAAGAATCTGGATTGTGGTGAGGGAACAGAGAAAAAAGCTCATTTAGGACCTGCACTTACGAAGGGGGTAGGCAGCTGTATATCAGGAAGTAAAGCTTCTGAGAATAAAAACAGCTGGAGCTTGTTAAGGTAATTAAACAGGGGAAAGTATAATGTACCGGGAACTCCTCAGAAGAATCTGATTTGTGGTGAGGGGAGAGAGATAAAAGCTGATTTAAGAACGACATGAACATGCTGCATACATAGCTGTTTATTAGTAAATATCTCCACTGAGATTAAGAAAAGCAGTAGCTTAATAAATTAAGTACTTCCTGGTATGGATACTGTACTGGTAACTCCCCAAAAGAACCTGGATTGTGGTGAGGGAACAGAGAAAAAAGCTCATTTATTACCTGCAGTTACGAAGGGGGTAGGCAGCTGTATATCAGGGAGTAAACCTTCTGAGAATAAAAACAGCTGGAGCTTGTTAAGGTAATTACACAGGGGAAAGGATAATGTACTGGGAACTCCTCAGAAGAATCTGATTTGTGGTGAGGGGAGAGAGATAAAAGCTCATTTAGGAACGACATGAACATGCTGCGTTGGTAGCTGTTTATCAGTAAATATCTCCACTGAGATTAAGAAAAGCAGTAGCTTAATAAATGAAGTACTTGCTGGTATGGTTACTGTACTGGTAACTCCACAAAAGAATCTGGATTGTGGTGAGGGAACAGAGAAAAAAGCTCATTTAGGACCTGCACATACGAAGGGGGAAGGTAGCTGTATATCAGGGAGTAAACCTTCTGAGAATAAAAAAAGCTGGTGCTTGTTAAGTTAATTACACAGGGGAAACGATAAAGTACTGGGAACTCCTCAGAGGAATCTGATTTGTGGTGAGGGGCGAGAGCTAAAAGCTCATTTAGGAACGACATGAACGTGCTGCGTAGGTAGCTGTTTATCAGTAAATATCTCCACTCAGATTAAGAAAAGCAGTAGCTTAATAAATTAAGTACTTCCTGGTATGGTTACTGTACTGGTAACTCCACAAAAGAATCTGGATTGTGGTGAGGGAACAGAGAAAAAAGCTCATTTAGGACCGGCACTTACGAAGGGGGTAGGCAGCTGTATATCAGGGAGTAAACCTTCTGAGAATAAAAACAGCTGGACCTTGTTAAGGTAATTACACACGGGAAAGGATAATGTACTGGGCACTCCTCAGAAGAATCTGATTTGTGATGAGGGTAGAGAGATAAAAGCTCATTTATGAACGACATGAACATGCTGCGTAGGTAGCTGTTTATCAGTAAATATCTCCACTGAGATTAAGAAAAGCAGTAGCTTAATAAATTAAGTACTTCCCGGTATGGTTTCTGTACTGGTAACTCCCCATAAGAATCTGGATTATGGTGAGGGAACAGAGAAAAAACCTCATTTAGGACCTGCACTTACGAAGGGGGTAGGCAGCTGTATATCAGGGAGTAAACCTCTGAGAATAAAAACAGCTGGAGCTTGTTAAGGTAATTACACAGGGGAAAGGATAATGTACTGGGAACTCCTCAGAAGAATCTGATTTGTGGTGAGGGGAGAGAGATAAGAGCTCATTTAGGAACGACATGAACATGCTGCGTAGGTAGCTGTTTATCAGTAAATATCTCCACTGAGATGAAGAATAGCAGTGGCTTAATAAATTAAGTACTTCCTGGTATGGTTACTGTACTGGTAACTCCCCAAAAGAATCTGGATTTTGGTGAGGGAACAGAGAAAAAAGCTCGTTTAGGACCTTGACTTACGAAGGGGGTAGGCAGCTGTATATCAGGGAGTAAACATTCTGAGAATAAAAACAGCTGGAGCTTGTTAAGGTAATTACACAGGGGAAAGGATAATGTACTGGGAACTCCTCAGAAGAATCTGATTTGTGGTGACGGGAGAGAGATAAAAGCTCATTTAGGAACGACATGAACATGCTGCGTAGGTAGCTGTTTATCAGTAAATATCTCCACTGAGATTAAGAAAAGCAGTAGCTTAATAAATTAAGTACTTCCTGGTATGGTTACTGTACTGTAACTCCCCAAAAGAATCTGGATTGTGGTGAGGGAACAGAGAAAAAAGCTCATTTAGGACCTGCACTTACGAAGGGGGTAGGCAGTTGTATATCAGGGAGTAAACCTTCTGAGAATAAAAACAGCTGGAGCTTGTTAAGGTAATTACACAGGGGAAAGGATAATGTACTGGGAACTCCTCAGAAGAATCTGATTTGTGATGAGGGGAGAGAGATAAAAGCTCATTTAGGAACGACATGAACATGCTGCGTAGGTAGCTGTTTATCAGTAAATATCTCCACTGAGATTAAGAAAAGCAGTAGCTTAATAAATTAAGTACTTCCTGGTATGGATACTGTACTGGTAACTCCCCAAAAGAATCTGGATTGTGGTGAGGGAACAGAGAAAAAAGCTCATTTAGGACCTGCACTTACGAAGGGGGTAGGCAGTTGTATATCAGGGAGTAAACCTTCTGAGAATAAAAACAGCTGGAGCTTGTTAAGGTAATTACACAGGGGAAAGGATAATGTACTGGGAACTCCTCAGAAGAATCTGATTTGTGATGAGGGGAGAGAGATAAAAGCTCATATAGGAACGACATGAACATGCTGCGTAGGTAGCTGTTTATCAGTAAATATCTCCACTGAGATTAAGAAAAGCAGTAGCTTAACAAATTAAGTACTTCCTGGTATGGATACTGTACTGGTAACTCCCCAAAAGAATCTGGATTGTGGTGAGGGAACAGAGAAAAAAGCTCATTTAGGAACGACATGAACATGCTGAGTAGGTAGCTGTTTATCAGTAAATATCTCCAATGAGATTAAGAAAAGCAGTAGCTTAATAAATTAAGTACTTCCTGGTATGGTTACTGTAACAGGTAACTCCCCAAAAGAATCTGGATTGTGGTGAGGGAAGAGAAAAAAGCTCATTTAGGACCTACACTTACGAAGGTGGTATGCAGCTGTATATCAGGGAGTATCGCTTCTGAGAATAAAACAGCTGGAGCTTGTTAAGGTAATTACACAGGGGAAATGATATTGTACTGGGAACTCCTCAGAAGAATCTGATTCGTGGTGACGGGAGAGAGATAAAAGCTCATTTAGGAACGACATGAACATGCTGCGTAGGTACCTGTTTATCAGTAAATATCTCCACTGAGATTAAATAAAGCAGTAGCTTAATAAATTAAGTACTTCCTGGTATGGTTACTGTACTGGCAACTCCCCAAAAGAATCTGGATTGTGGTGAGGGAACAGAGAAAAAAGCTCATTTAGGACCTGCACTTACGAATGGGGTAGGCAGTTGTATATCAGGGAGTAAACCGTCTGAGAATAAAAACAGCTGGTCCTTGTTAAGGTAATTACACAGGGGAAAGGATAATGTACTGGGAACTCCTCAGAAGAATCTGATTTGTGGTGAGGGGAGAGAGATAAAAGCTCCTTCATGAACGACATGAACATGCTGCGTAGGTAGCTGTTTATCAGTAAATATCTCCACTGAGATTAAGAAAAGCAGTAGCTTAATAAATTAAGTACTTGCTGGTATGGTTACTGTACTGGTAACTCCACAAAAGAATCTGGATTGTGGTGAGGGAACAGAGAAAAAAGCTCATTTAGGACCTGCACATACGAAGGGGGAAGGTAGCTGTATATCAGGGAGTAAACCTTCTGAGAATAAAAAAAGCTGGTGCTTGTTAAGTTAATTACACAGGGGAAACGATAAAGTACTGGGAACTCCTCAGAGGAATCTGATTTGTGGTGAGGGGCGAGAGCTAAAAGCTCATTTAGGAACGACATGAACGTGCTGCGTAGGTAGCTGTTTATCAGTAAATATCTCCACTCGGATTAAGAAAAGCAGTAGCTTAATAAATTAAGTACTTCCTGGTATGGTTACTGTACTGGTAACTCCCCAAAAGAATCTGGATTGTGGTGAGGGAACAGAGAAAAAAGCTCATTTTGGACCTGCACTTACGAAGGGGGTAGGCAGTTGTATATCAGGGAGTAAACCTTCTGAGAATAAAAACAGCTGGAGCTTGTTAAGTTAATTACACAGGGGAAAGGATAATGTACTGGGAACTCCTCAGGAGAATCTGATTTGTTGTGAGGGGAGAGAGATAAAAGCTCATTTAGGAGCGACATGAACATGCTGCATACGTAGCTGTTTATCAGTAAATATCTCCACTGAGATTAAGAAAAGCAGTAGCTTAATAAATTAAGTACTTCCTGGTATGGTTACTGTACTGGTAACTCCCCAAAAGAATCTGGATTGTGGTGAGGGAACAGAGAAAAAAGCTCATTTAGGACCTGCACTTACGAAGGTGGTAGGCAGCTGTATATCAGGCAGTAAATATTCTGAGACTAAAAACAGCTGGAGCTTGTTAAGGTAATTACACAGGGGAAAGGATATTGTACTGGGAACTCCTCAGAAGAATCTGATTCGTGGTGACGGGAGAGAGATAAAAGCTCATTTAGGAACGACATGAACATGCTGCGTAGGTACCTGTTTATCAGTAAATATCTCCACTGAGATTAAATAAAGCAGTAGCTTAATAAATTAAGTACTTCCTGGTATGGTTACTGTACTGGCAACTCCCCAAAAGAATCTGGATTGTGGTGAGGGAACAGAGAAAAAAGCTCATTTAGGACCTGCACTTACGAATGGGGTAGGCAGTTGTATATCAGGGAGTAAACCTTCTGAGAATAAAAACAGCTGGAGCTTGTTAAGGTAATTACACAGAGGAAAGGATAATGTACTGGGAACTCCTCAGAAGAATCTGATTTGTGATGAGGGGAGAGAGATAAAAGCTCATTTTGGAACGACATGAACATGCTGCCTAGGTAGCTGCTTATCAGTAAATATCTCCACTGAGATTAAGAAAACAGTAGCTTAATAAATTAAGTACTTCCTGGTATGGTTACTGTACTGGTAACTCCCCAAAAGAATCTGGATTGTGGTGAGGGAACAGAGAAAAACGCTCATTTAGGACCTGCACTTTGGAAGGGGGTAGGCCGCTGTATATCAGGGAGTAAACCTTCTGAGAATAAAAACAGCTGGAGCTTGTTAAGGTAATTACACAGGGGAAAGGATAATGTACTGGGAACTCCTCAGAAGAATCTGATTTGTGGTGAGGGGAGAGAGATAAAAGCTCATTTAGGAACGACATGAACATGCTGCATATGTAGCTGTTTATCAGTAAATATCTCCACTGAGATTAAGAAAAGCAGTAGCTTAATAAATTAAGTACTTCCTGGTATGGTTTCTGTATTGGTAACTCCCCAAAAGAATCTGGATTGTGGTTAGGGAACAGTGAAAAAATCTAATTTAGGACCTGCACTTACGAAGGGGGTAGGCAGCTGTATATCGGGGAGTAAACCTTCTGAGAATAAAAACAGCTGGAGCTTGTTAAGGTAATTACACAGGGTAAAGGATAATGTACTGGGAACTCCGCAGAAGAATCTGATTTGTGGTGAGGGGAGAGAGATAAAAGCTCATTTAGGAACGACTTGAACATGCTGCGTTGGTAGCTGTTTATCAGTAAATATCTCCACTGAGAATACGAAAAGCAGTAGCTTAATAAATTAAGTACTTCCTGGTATGGTTACTGTACTGGTAACTCCCCAAAAGAATCTGGATTGTGGTGAGGGAACAGAGAAAAAAGCTAATTTAGGACCTGCACTTACGAAGGGGGTAGGCAGCTGTATATCGGGGAGTAAACCTACTGAGAATAAAAACAGCTGGAGCTTGTTAAGGTAATTACACAGCGGAAAGGATAATGTACTGGGAACTCCTCAGAAGAATCTGATTTGTGGTGAGGGGAGAGCGATAAAAGCTCATTTAGGAACGACATGAACATGCTGCGTAGGTAGCTGTTTATCAGTAAATATCTCCACTGAGATTAAGAAAAGCAGTAGCTTAATAAATTAATTACTTCCTGTTATGGTTACTGTACTGGTAACTCCCAAAAAGAATCTGGATTGTGGTCAGGGAACAGAGAAAAAAGGTCATTTAGGACCTGCGCTTACGAAGGGGGTAGGCAGCTGTATATCAGGGAGTAAACCTTCTGCGAATAAAAACAGCTGGAGCTTGTTAAGGTAATTACACAGGGGAAAGGATAATGTACTGGGATCTCCTCAGAAGAATCTGATTTGTGGTGATGGGAGAGCGATAAAAGCTCATTTAGGAACGACATGAACATGCTGCGTAGGTAGCTGTGTATCAGTAAATATCTCCACTGAGATTAAGAAAAGCAGTAGCTTAATAAATTAATTACTTCCTGGTATGGTTACTGTACTGGTAACTCCCCAGAAGAATCTGGATTGTGGTGAGGGAACAGAGAAAAAAGCTCATTTAGGACCTGCACTTACGAAGGGGGTAGGCAGCTGTATATCAGGAAGTAAAGCTTCTGAGAATAAAAACAGCTGGAGCTTGTTAAGGTAATTAAACAGGGGAAAGTATAATGTACCGGGAACTCCTCAGAAGAATCTGATTTGTGGTGAGGGGAGAGAGATAAAAGCTGATTTAAGAACGACATGAACATGCTGCATACATAGCTGTTTATTAGTAAATATCTCCACTGAGATTAAGAAAAGCAGTAGCTTAATAAATTAAGTACTTCCTGGTATGGATACTGTACTGGTAACTCCCCAAAAGAACCTGGATTGTGGTGAGGGAACAGAGAAAAAAGCTCATTTATTACCTGCAGTTACGAAGGGGGTAGGCAGCTGTATATCAGGGAGTAAACCTTCTGAGAATAAAAACAGCTGGAGCTTGTTAAGGTAATTACACAGGGGAAAGGATAATGTACTGGGAACTCCTCAGAAGAATCTGATTTGTGGTGAGGGGAGAGAGATAAAAGCTCATTTAGGAACGACATGAACATGCTGCGTTGGTAGCTGTTTATCAGTAAATATCTCCACTGAGATTAAGAAAAGCAGTAGCTTAATAAATTAAGTACTTGCTGGTATGGTTACTGTACTGGTAACTCCACAAAAGAATCTGGATTGTGGTGAGGGAACAGAGAAAAAAGCTCATTTAGGACCTGCACATACGAAGGGGGAAGGTAGCTGTATATCAGGGAGTAAACCTTCTGAGAATAAAAAAAGCTGGTGCTTGTTAAGTTAATTACACAGGGGAAACGATAAAGTACTGGGAACTCCTCAGAGGAATCTGATTTGTGGTGAGGGGCGAGAGCTAAAAGCTCATTTAGGAACGACATGAACGTGCTGCGTAGGTAGCTGTTTATCAGTAAATATCTCCACTCGGATTAAGAAAAGCAGTAGCTTAATAAATTAAGTACTTCCTGGTATGGTTACTGTACTGGTAACTCCACAAAAGAATCTGGATTGTGGTGAGGGAACAGAGAAAAAAGCTCATTTAGGACCGGCACTTACGAAGGGGGTAGGCAGCTGTATATCAGGGAGTAAACCTTCTGAGAATAAAAACAGCTGGACCTTGTTAAGGTAATTACACACGGGAAAGGATAATGTACTGGGCACTCCTCAGAAGAATCTGATTTGTGATGAGGGTAGAGAGATAAAAGCTCATTTATGAACGACATGAACATGCTGCGTAGGTAGCTGTTTATCAGTAAATATCTCCACTGAGATTAAGAAAAGCAGTATCTTAATAAATTAAGTACTTCCTGGTATGGATATTGTACTGGTAACTCCCCAAAAGAATCTGGATTGTGGTGAGGGAACAGAGAAAAAAGCTCATTTAGGAACGACATGAACATGCTGCGTAGGTAGCTGTTTATCAGTAAATATCTCCACTGAGATTAAGAAAAGCAGTAGCTTAATAAATTAAGTAATTCCTAGAATGGTTACTGTACTGGTAACTACCCAAAAGAATTTGGATTGTGGTGAGGGAACAGAGAAAAAAGCTCATTTAGGACCTGAACTTACAAAGGGGGTAGGCAGCTCTATATCAGGGAGTATCCCTTCTGAGAATAAAAACAGCTGGAGCTTGTGAAGGTAATTACAAACGGGAAAGGATAATGTACTGGGAACTCCTCAGAAATATCTGATTTTTGGTGAGGGGAGAGAGATAAAAGCTCATTTAGGAACGACATGAAAATGCTGCAAAGGTAGCTGTTTATCAGTAAATATCTCCACTGAGATTAAGAAAAGCAGTAGCTTAATAAATAAGTACTTCCTGGTGTGGTTACTGTACTGGAAACTCCCCGAAAGAATCTGGATTGTGGTGAGGGAATAGAGAAAAAAGCTCATTTAGGACCTGCACTTACGAAGGGGGTAGGCAGCTGTATATCAGGGAGTAAACCTTCTGAGAATAAAAACAGCTGGAGCTGGTTAAGGTAATTACACAGGGGAAAGGATAATGTACTGGGAACTCCTTAGAAGAATCTGATTTGGGGTGAGGGGTGAGAGATAAACGCTCATTTAGGAACGACATGAAAATGCTGCATAGGTAGCTGTTTATCAGTAAATATTTCCACTGAGATTAAGAAAAGCAGTAGCTTAATAAATTAAGTACTTCCTGGTATGGTTACTGTACGGGTAAATCCCCAAAAGAATCTGGATTGTGGTGAGGGAACAGAGAAAAAAGCTCATTTAGGACCTGCACTTACGAAGGGGATAGGCAGCTGTATATGAGGGAGTAAACCTTCTGAGAATAAAAACAGCTTGAGCTTGTTAAGGTAATTACACAGGGGAAAGGATAATGTACTGGGAACTCCTCAGAAGAATCTGATTTGTCGTGAGGGGAGAGAGATAAACGCTCTATTAGGAACGACATGAACATGCAGCGTAGGTAGCAGTTTATCAGTAAATATCTCTATTGAGATTAAGAAAAGCAGTAGCTTAATAAATTAAGTACTTCCTGGTATGGTTACTGTACTGGTAACTCCACAAAAGAATCTGGATTGTGGTGAGGGAACAGAGATAAAAGCTCATTTAAGAAATGCACTTACGAAGGGGGTAGGCAGCTGTATATCAGGGAGTAAACCTTTTGAGAATAAAAACAGCTGGAGCTTGTTAAGATAATTACACAGGGGAAAGCATAATGTACTGGAAACTCCTCAGAAGAATCTGATTTGTGGTGAGGGGAGAGAGATAAAAGCTCATTTAGGAACGACATGAACATGCTGCGTAGGTAGCTGTTTATCAGTAAATATCTCCACTGAGATTAAGAAAAGCAGTAGCTTAATAAATGAAGTACTTCCTGGTATGGTTACTGTACTGGTAACTCCACAAAGAATCTGGATTGTGGTGAGTGAACTGAGAAAAAAGCTCATTTAGGACCTGCACTTACGAAGGAGGTAGGCAGCTGTATATCAGGGAGTATCCCTTCTGAGAATAAAAACAGCTGGAGCTTGTTAAGGTAATTACACAGGGGAAAGGATAATGTCCTGGGAACGCCTCAGAAGAATCTGATTTGTGGTGACGGGAGAGAGATAAAAGCTCATTTAGGAACGACATGAAAATGCTGCATAGGTAGCTGTTTATCAGTAAATATCTCCACTGAGATTAAGAAAAGCAGTAGCTTAATAAATAATTACTTCCTGGTGTGGTTACTGTACTGGAAACTCCCCGAAAGAATCTGGATTGTGGTGAGGGAATAGAGAAAAAAGCTCATTTAGGACCTTCACTTACGAAGGGGTTAGGCAGCTGTATATTAGGGAGTAAACTTTCTGAGAATAAAAACAGCTGGAGCTTGTTAAGGTAATTACACAGGGGAAAGGATAATGTACTGGGAACTCCTCAGAAGAGTCTGATTTGTGGTGAGGGGAGAGAGATAAAAGCTCATTTAGGAACGACCTAAACATGCTGCGTAGGTAGCTGTTTATCAGTAAATATCTCCACTGACATTAAGAAATGCAGTAGCTTAATAAATTAAGTACTTCCTGGTGTGGTTACTGTACTGGTAACTCCCCAAAAGAATCTGGATTGTGGTGAGGGAACAGAGAAAAAAGCTCATTTAGGCCCTGCACTTACGAAGGGGGTAGGCAGCTGTATATCAGGGAGTAAACCTTTTGAGAATAAAAACAGCTGGAGCTTGTTAAGATAATTACACAGGGGAAAGCATAATGTACTGGAAACTCCTCAGAAGAATCTGATTTGTGGTGAGGGGAGAGAGATAAAAGCTCATTTAGGAACGACATGAACATGCTGCGTACGTAGCTGTTTATCAGTAAATATCTCCACTGAGATTAAGAAAAGCAGTAGCTTAATAAATGAAGTACTTCCTGGTATGGTTACTGTACTTGTAACTCCACAAAGAATCTGGATTGTGGTGAGTGAACTGAGACAAAAGCTCATTTAGGACCTGCACTTACGAAGGAGGTAGGCAGCTGTATATCAGGGAGTATCCCATCTGAGAATAAAAACAGCTGGAGCTTGTTAAGGTAATTACACAGGGGAAAGGATAATGTCCTGGGAACTCCTCAGGAGAATCTGATTTGTGGTGACGGGAGAGAGATAAAAGCTCATTTAGGAACGACATGAAAATGCTGCATAGGTAGCTGTTTATCAGTAAATATCTCCACTGAGATTAAGAAAAGCAGTAGCTTAATAAATTAAGTACTTCCTGGTATGGTTACTGTACTGGTAACTCCCCAAAAGAATCTGGATTGTGGTGAGGGAACAGAGAAAAAATCTCATTAAGGACCTGCACTTTCGAAGGGGGTAGGCAGCTGTATATCAGGGAGTAAACCTTTTGAGAATAAAAACAGCTGGAGCTTGTTAAGGTAATTACACAGGGGAAAGGATAATGTACTGGGAACTCCTCAGAAGAATCTGATTTGTGGTGAGGGGAGAGAGATAAAAGATCATTTAGGAACAACATGAAAATGCTGCATAGGTAGCTGTTTATCAGTAAATATCTCCACTGAGATTAAGAAAAGCAGTAGCTTAATAAATTAAGTACATCCTGGTATGGGTACTGTACTGGTAACTGCCCAAAAGAACCTGGATTGTGGTGAGGGAATAGAGAAAAAAGCTCATTTAGGACCTGCACTTGCGAAGGGGATAGGCAGCTGTATATCAGGGAGTAAACCTTCTGAGAATAAAAACAGCTTGAGCTTGTTAAGGTAATTACACAGGGGAAAGGTAATGTACTGGGAACTCCTCAGAAGAATCTTATTTGTCGTGAGGGGAGAGAGATAAACGCTCATTTAGGAACGACATGAACATGCAGCGTAGGTAGCAGTTTATCAGTAAATATCTCTACTGAGATTAAGAAAAGCAGTAGCTTAATAAATTAAGTACTTCCTGGTATGGTTACTGTACTGGTAACTCCCCAAAAGAATCTGGATTGTGGTGAGGGAACAGAGATAAAAGCTCATTTAAGACCTGCACTTACGAAGGGGGTAGGCAGCTGTATATCAGGGAGTAAACCTTTTGAGAATAAAAACAGCTGGAGATTGTTAAGATAATTACACAGGGGAAAGGATAATGTACTGGAAACTCCTCAGAAGAATCTGATTTGTGGTGAGGGGAGAGAGATAAAAGCTCATTTAGGAACGACATGAACATGCTGCGTAGGTAGCTGTTTATCAGTAAATATCTCCACTGAGATTAAGAAAAGCAGTAGCTTAATAACTTAAGTACTTCCTGGTATGGTTACTGTACTGGTAACTCCCCAAAAGAATCTGGATTGTGGTGAGGGAACAGAGAAAAAAGCTCATTTAGGACCTGCACTTACGAAGGGGGTAGGCAGCTGTATATCAGGGAGTAAACCTTCTGAGAATAAAAACAGCTGGAACTTGTTAAGGTAATTACACAGGGGAAAGGATAATGTACTGGGAACTCCTCAGAAGAATCTGGTTTGTGGTGAGGGGAGAGAGATAAAAGCTCATTTATGAACGACATGACCATGCTGCGTATGTAGCTGTTTATCAGTAAATATCTCCACTGAGATTAAGAAAAGCAGTAGCTTAATAAATTAAGTACTTCCCGGTATGGTTTCTGTACTGGTAACTCCCCATAAGAATCTGGATTATGGTGAGGGAACAGAGAAAAAACCTCATTTAGGACCTGCACTTACGAAGGGGGTAGGCAGCTGTATATCAGGGAGTAAACCTCTGAGAATAAAAACAGCTGGAGCTTGTTAAGGTAATTACACAGGGGAAAGGATAATGTACTGGGAACTCCTCAGAAGAATCTGATTTGTGGTGAGGGGAGAGAGATAAGAGCTCATTTAGGAACGACATGAACATGCTGCGTAGGTAGCTGTTTATCAGTAAATATCTCCACTGAGATGAAGAATAGCAGTGGCTTAATAAATTAAGTACTTCCTGGTATGGTTACTGTACTGGTAACTCCCCAAAAGAATCTGGATTTTGGTGAGGGAACAGAGAAAAAAGCTCGTTTAGGACCTTGACTTACGAAGGGGGTAGGCAGCTGTATATCAGGGAGTAAACATTCTGAGAATAAAAACAGCTGGAGCTTGTTAAGGTAATTACACAGGGGAAAGGATAATGTACTGGGAACTCCTCAGAAGAATCTGATTTGTGGTGACGGGAGAGAGATAAAAGCTCATTTAGGAACGACATGAACATGCTGCGTAGGTAGCTCTTTATCAGTAAATATCTCCAATGAGATTAAGAAAAGCAGTAGCTTAATAAATTAAGTACTTCCTGGTATGGTTACTGTAACTGGTAACTCCCCAAAAGAATCTGGATTGTGGTGATGGAAGAGAAAAAAGCTCATTTAGGACCTGCACCTACGAAGGTGGTAGGCAGCTGTATATCAGGGAGTATCGCTTCTGAGAATAAAACAGCTGGAGCTTGTTAAGGTAATTACACAGGGGAAAGGATAATGTACTGGGAACTCCTCAGAAGAATCTGATTTGTGGTGAGGGGAGAGAGATAAAAGCTCATTTAGGAACGACATGAACATGCTGCGTAGGTAGCTGTTTATCAGTAAATATCTCCACTGAGATTAAGAAAAGCAGTAGCTTAATAACTTAAGTACTTCCTTGTATGGTTACTGTACTGGAAACTCCCCAAAAGAATCTGGATTGTGGTGAGGGAACAGAGAAAAAAGCTCATTTAGGACCTGCACTTACGAAGGGCGTAGGCAGCTGTATATCAGGGAGTAAACCTTCTGAGAATAAAAACAGCTGGAACTTGTTAAGGTAATTACACAGGGGAAAGGATAATGTACTGGGAACTCCTCAGAAGAATCTGGTTTGTGGTGAGGGGAGAGAGATAAAAGCTCATTTATGAACGACATGAACATGCTGCGTAGGTAGCTGTTTATCAGTAAATATCTCCACTGAGATGAAGAATAGCAGTGGCTTAATAAATTAAGTACTTCCTGGTATGGTTACTGTACTGGTAACTCCCCAAAAGAATCTGGATTTTGGTGAGGGAACAGAGAAAAAAGCTCGTTTATGACCTTGACTTACGAAGGGGGTAGGCAGCTGTATATCAGGGAGTAAACATTCTGAGAATAAAAACAGCTGGAGCTTGTTAAGGTAATTACACAGGGGAAAGGATAATGTACTGGGAACTCCTCAGAAGAATCTGATTTGTGGTGAGGGGAGAGAGATAAAAGCTCATTTAGGAACGACATGAACATGCTGCGTAGGTAGCTGTTTATCAGTAAATATCTCCACTGAGATTAAGAAAAGCAGTAGATTAATAACTTAAGTACTTCCTGGTATGGTTACTGTACTGGTAACTCCCCAAAAGAATCTGGATTGTGGTGAGGGAACAGAGAAAAAAGCTCATTTAGGACCTGCACTTACGAAGGGGGTAGGCAGCTGTATATCAGGGAGTAAAACTTCTGAGAATAAAAAGAGCTGGAACTTGTTAAGGTAATTACACAGGGGAAAGGATAATGTACTGGGAACTCCTCAGAAGAATCTGGTTTGTGGTGAGGGGAGAGAGATAAAAGCTCATTTATGAACGACATGAACATGCTGCATAGGTAGCTGTTTATCAGTAAATATCTCCACTGAGATGAAGAATAGCAGTGGCTTAATAAATTAAGTACTTCCTGGTATGGTTACTGTACTGGTAACTCCCCAAAAGAATCTGGATTTTGGTGAGGGAACAGAGAAAAAAGCTCGTTTAGGACCTTGACTTAAGAAGGGGGTAGGCAGCTGTATATCAGGGAGTAAACATTCTGAGAATAAAAACAGCTGGAGCTTGTTAAGGTAATTACACAGGGGAAAGGATAATGTACTGGGAACTCCTCAGAAGAATCTGATTTGTGGTGACGGGAGAGAGATAAAAGCTCATTTAGGAACGACATGAACATGCTGCGTAGGTAGCTGTTTATCAGTAAATATCTCCACTGAGATTAAGAAAAGCAGTAGCTTAATAAATTAAGTACTTCCTGGTATGGTTACTGTACTGTAACTCCCCAAAAGAATCTGGATTGTGGTGAGGGAACAGAGAAAAAAGCTCATTTAGGACCTGCACTTACGAAGGGGGTAGGCAGCTGTATATCAGGGAGTAAACCTTCTGAGAATAAAAACAGCTGGAGCTTGTTAAGGTAATTACACAGGGGAAAGGATAATGTACTGGGAACTCCTCAGAAGAATCTGATTTGTGGTGAGGGGAGAGAGATAAAAGCTCATTTATGAACGACATGAACATGCTGCGTAGGTAGCTGTTTATCAGTAAATATCTCCACTGAGATGAAGAATAGCAGTGGCTTAATAAATTAAGTACTTCCTAGTATGGTTACTGTACTGTAACTCCCCAAAAGAATCTGGATTGTGGTGAGGGAACAGAGAAAAAAGCTCATTTAGGACCTGCACTTACGAAGGGGGTAGGCAGATGTATATCAGGGAGTATCGCTTCTGAGAATAAAAACAGCTGGAGCTTGTTAAGGTAATTACACAGGGGAAATGATATTGTACTGGGAACTCCTCAGAAGAATCTGATTCGTGGTGACGGGAGAGAGATAAAAGCTCATTTAGGAACGACATGAACATGCTGCGTAGGTACCTGTTTATCAGTAAATATCTCCACTGAGATTAAATAAAGCAGTAGCTTAATAAATTAAGTACTTCCTGGTATGGTTACTGTACTGGCAACTCCCCAAAAGAATCTAGATTGTGGTGAGGGAACAGAGAAAAAAGCTCATTTAGGACCTGCACTTACGAATGGGGTAGGCAGTTGTATATCAGGGAGTAAACCGTCTGAGAATAAAAACAGCTGGTCCTTGTTAAGGTAATTACACAGGGGAAAGGATAATGTACTGGGAACTCCTCAGAAGAATCTGATTTGTGATGAGGGGAGAGAGATAAAAGCTCATTTAGGAACGACATGAACATGCTGCGTAGGTAGCTGTTTATCAGTAAATATCTCCACTGAGATTAAGAAAACAGTAGCTTAATAAATTAAGTACTTCCTGGTATGGTTACTCTACTGGTAACTCCCCAAAAGAACCTGGATTGTGGTGAGGGAACAGAGAAAAAAGCTCATTTAGGAGCCGCACTTACGAAGGGGGTATGCCGCAGTATATCAGGGAGTAAACCTTCTGAGAATAAAAACAGCTGGAGCTTGTTAAGGTAATTACACAGGGGAAAGGATAATGTACTGGGAACTCCTCAGAAGAAACTGATTTCTGGTGAGGTGAGAGTGAAAGAAGCTCATTTAGGAACGACATGAACATGCTGCGTAGGTAGCTGTTTATCAGTAAATATCTCCACTGAGATTAAGAAAAGCAGTAGCTTAATGAGTTAAGTACTTCCTGGTATGGTTACTGTCCTGGTAACTCCCCAAAAGAATCTGGATTGTGGTGAGGGAACAGAGAGAAAAGCTCATTTAGGACCTGCACTTACGAAGGGGGTAGACAGCTGTATATCAGGGAGTAAACCTTCTGAGAATAAAAACAGCTGGAGCTTGTTAAGGTAATTACACAGGGGAAAGGATAATGTACTGGGAACTCCTCAGAAGAATCTGATTTGTGGTGAGGGGAGAGAGATAAATGCTCTTTTAGGAAGGACATGAACATGCTGCGTAGGTAGCTATTTATCAGTAAATATCTCCACTGAGATTAAGAAAAGCAGTAGCTTAATAAATTAAGTACTTCCTGGTATGGATA
>NW_025957327.1:0-40838 GCF_023159225.1 Perognathus longimembris pacificus | reverse complement strand
CATATACTAATATATCTTCAACTTTAAGGTAAATAGTTTAAAAAATATAAAAATGTAAGTACGCTGAAGAGTAACTGCTATTAAACAGTTCTGAACAGGCAGAAAATGTATACTTTCCTTTTATAGAAAATGTTAAATCTCTTAATAGCAGCATTTTATATAAAAGCTGTCTTTGAAAACCCAGATTTTTGTATACACAAAACATTTTTTTTTCTTTTCCCTGTACAATATAACAATGTTTACACTGGAGAAAAGGTTTCTTCACAATATTTTTCCCATCACAGGTGGCAGTCAGCTCGAGTGTTATCAGTGGGCCCTGAGCTCAAGCTTCTCAGCACAGCCTTCAGTCCAACATCATGGCATTGATGACATTCAGATCTTTCATGTATGGATAGGCCACCAAGATCTGGTCGATTTTCCGCCTCTGCTTGGAGTCAGGGAAGATCTTTAGCAGGGCCTCCCTCAGCTCTCTGGTTTCAGCAGAAGATCTCTGTGCTTGCATGGGCAGGTTGTGCTGCACAGTGGGAAGGTTTGGTAGGAGGGGGAAGTGAGACTGCTGAGAGAGCCAGGGGCTAGAAGAGGCTCCCTGAATCTGGGGCAGAGGTTGGTGACTGCACCCTGCAATTTTTAAAACTTCATGACTGGTCAAATTTGGTTGGACACTTGAGTTGATGTGTATGAAAAACATTCCTCTCTACTGACGGAAGGTAACCTGCATACAAGTGCACTTTCAATATAGAATTCAATTCTTTTTTTGGCCAGTCCTGGGCCTTGGACTCAGGGCCTGAGTACTGTTCCTGGCTTCCTTTTGCTCAAGGCTAGCACTCTGCCACTTGAGCCACAGCGCCACTTCTGGCCGTTTTCTGTATATGTGGTACTGGGAATCGAACCCAGAGCCTCATGTATACAAGGCAAGCTCTCTTGCCACTAGGCCATATCCCAGCCCCTAGAATTCTATTCTTAAAGGTAAAGTGGCTTAAATTGGAGCAAATAATCTGACTCCCATGAAATAAACTAAATACAAAGCAACAAGTAGTAAGAATATTAAAGATTTATTCCACCCGTCTTCCTCTTATTTTGTGTTTTTATTTTGTATTTTGAGGCATGTTATAACCCAGGCTGGCCTTCTGCTTCAGCCTCCCTAGTGCTGGATTTACAGGCACCACCATTCCTTGCTTCTATCTGAAACATACAAGTGTGCTCCATGAGTAAACTGAGTTAAAACGTTTCTGAGAGCGGAGGAGCTGCTATCAGTAGAGCTATTGTGACTCTATAAGAGCCCAGGTCAGCAAGGTACAAGGTAAGCAGTAGCACTGGGCAGTGCTAGGCATTCAACATGCCAGGTAGACCATACTGTCCAGGTCTTCCTGAGCTCAGGTCATTATTACTTCACAGGGTTGTATTTTGTTCTTCCCTATTTCCTTGTTCCACTGTTTGGTAATCAGGGGAAAATGAGAAGTCATTTAACTTCTTGGTTAAATAAAACTAATTTGTCACCAGACTTATGTTTAAGAGTAAGTCAGCTGAAGAAACAACCGTGGCTGGGGCTAAGGAAAGCTTCTACACTTAGGCACAGGACTAGTGGGTGAGTTGTTGGCTTGGCTGTGGGCATTGCTAACCTAGTGGGCCTTCTCTAGGAAGGCCTTGCAACACCGGAGGCACTGCTGATAGACCAGCTCGAAGTCGGAGTCGTTTCCATAATAGGGATCTTCAATCATGAGTTGTTTTTGTGGATCATAGCTCCCAAGTAGTTCAATTTTAGCTTTGCAGTTTTTAACTTGATTACTTCGTCTTTGGTGACCTGTCTTGCCTTATGGGCTGTGCTAATGTCATGATTTGTTAGGCAGCTCATAGCTCTTGGATCTTGGGCACGACCCACGTTCCAGTCGGAAACAGCACTGCTGCCAATGGCCCAATTATCTGTAACATTTTGGTCTGCTACAAGTTTTCTGAAAACTGCTTCTACGATGGGTGACTGGCAAATGTTACATAGACACACGAATATTACAGATTTTGGACTCTGTTCTGCTATTTTCCTGTGTGGTCGCTGGCTCCTACACATGTATTTTTAAACTTTAATTTATTTAAAATTTTTTTTCTTTGCCGAATGTGGGGTATGAATTCTGTGCCTGGGTTCTGTCCTTGAGGTCTTCGGTTGAAGTCCTAGTGCTCTACCACCTGAGCCACAGCACCACTTCTGGTTTTCTAGTGGGTCGTTGGAGATACAGTTTTATGAACTTTCCTGCCTGAGCTGGCTTTGAACCTGGATCCTCTGGTCTCAGCCTCCTGAGTAGCTAGCATGACAGGAGTGAGCCACATTTTATTAGGCCTACAAAACTCTTTCACTTTCTTTTTAGTGATTTCAGTGGTATTGTGTTCCAGGGCCTTCCACAAGCTAGGCAAGTACCTCAGCTCTTAGCCCTGGTTGTTTTTATGCTGCCTTTGTAGGCATTTCGGAGAGAAAATGCACAGGGTGTCAGAATAAAATGTGTAGAGCCTGGAAGCTTGGAATCCTGAATAGAGGTGCTGGCTCTATAGCCCTAGGTAGAACAGTGTGGATGGACCCCATTAGAACCTGCTCTGGAAAAATCATGCCTTGCCCAGGCCCCTGGCCTATGTTCAAGTCTGCATAAAGTTTTCATTTATACTTTCATATCCATCCTGGGGCCTGGAGAAGGAGGTGAAGGCATTTGTGAGGAAGGGCAGCTTATCTTTAATCCTTCATATGTTGGTGCTGATCAGAACAATTTCAGTGACCCTAGGCCCCTGCCCAAGCCTCTGACTCTTTGCTATGTATTCATTTCTGCTTTTGGTCATGTCCTGCTCTGTGATTGTGAGTTAGGGGCTGAGGGGCTGTGTGGAAAATATGTTATTTTTATTACATAGGTTTTACACACATTTTCTTTAGCATAGCAAAGCATATAAGTTTCTTTTTGGTGAATGTAAAATTTATTGTTTCAGGGCCTCCCACAACCTAGGCAAGCAACTCAACACTGAACCTCACCCCTTTAATATAACCCAGTCAGTTCCTTTATACTGTTTTTTTCAAGTTTTCTAGTAAGGACCTCCTGTGTGACTTTCTGTTTTGTTCTTCCCTTGTCGCCTATATAGGATCCTGCTTCCCTGGGGAGTAGTTCCAGCATGCCCATCCTTTGTTGCCTGTTGACTTCTTCTGCTTGTAAGTACTTTGAGGGCAAAATGTGTCTAGTATCAGCAGAAAACATGGAGTACATACACTTGGAATTTTGAGTGCAGTATCTGGAAGTATGGCCCAATGTAGAAAAGTAGCTTGAATGACATCCCCTCCCTGAAGAAGTGACACCCATTCAAAAACATTCTGAAGTTGGCATCACTGTCCGTCAAAGTTCTAAGACCCTCTAATCATTGAATCACAATCATATGAGGAGGCATCAGGGAGAAGGTGACAAGGATCTGGTATGAAAACATGGCCACTGGGTTTAGTTTACGAGCTGAGCAACCAGTGTGGCTGGGACTGAAGCAACCAGACCCTGGCTGGCCCTGCTCCAAGGTAATACTGGGCGATGGAGGGACTTGAAAGTGCCATGGTGTCAACAGGCAAATGGCCTCTCAGACCCTGACAGCTATTCCTTATGCTCATTAGTGTGCAGTTCCAGACAGGGACTCCATCTAAGTAGCCACACAGATGCTTGGGCCCTCAATTGCTGCTATGAGGCAGGATGCAGAATGAGACTTGGCAAAACACACATTTTAGCCATAAAGCATGCCTGGCATGCCTGGCAAGCCTGCCATAAAGCAGGGCTGGCTGTTACTCCTGGTACTTGAACTCTGGGCCTGGGAGCTGTCCCTGAGCTTCTTTTTGCTTAATGCTAGCACTCTACCACTTTAACGACAGCACCATTTCCGGGCTTTTCTGTTTATGTGGTACTGAGGAGTCGAACTCAAGGCTTTATGCATGCTAGGCAAGCACTCTACCACTAATCCACATTCTCAGCCCCAGTCTTGGGTTTTGAGATGACACTTTAGGCACATCTGAGGATCAGACGTCGCCGTTGAAGCAACAGAAGCATGGGCCTCACTTGATCAACACTAGGGTTGTTTGATGGTAGAGAGTGGGGTGTCCCAGGCATGCACTGAGCATTGTAGACTCAGGCTGGAAAGGCCACCATGATGCTTGGGCTGGATAAAGCTGAAGCCCGGAGATTAGTAGGTGCTATCATGGGTGACAGAAAATCTACAAGCCATTAAAAGAAAAGTTTGATAAATTGAAATCCTTTAAAGAAAATCAGTACAAACCTCCTAAGATTCCAAACGTAAGCTGCAAAACTCGTCAGACAAAGCACCCATTAATTCCTAAGTACAGAGTGTCAATAAATCAAGAATAGAGCCAGGCACCAGTGGCTCACACCAATGATCTTTGCTACTCAGGAGGCTGAGATCTGAGGATCATGGCTCAAAGCCAGTGCAGGCAGGAATGTCCTTGAGTCCCTTATCTCCAATTAAATGCCAGAAAACCAGAAGTGGCACTGGCTCAAGGACAGCCCACGACGGACAACAGCAAAAGAACAGACCACTGAATAACCTGAGAGACACATGGTCCAAACATGTGAACATGGAAGGAGATGCGACTAACTGTTGAATCTCCATAAATTGTATGTCATTGATTGTTCAACAGTGGCACAAATGACTGTTAATTCTTTTTCAGATTCATATGTGCAAATCCCCTGTATTGATGGTGATTCTTAGGGACGTTTTTGGTGTTTCATTATTTCTAGGATTGGCTTTATTTGACTAAGTGTTGGATTGTTAACATGCAAAATACAGTTGATGTTGGATTCTTCTAGACCAGCAGCTTTTACGAATTAGTACACTGAAGAAAACTGCACTTGTGCCACCTAGTGTCTCATTTAAGTGCCTCTCTCCTCTCCTATTTCCCTCTCTTCTCTCCTCCCCTCCCTCCTCTTTTTTCTTTTTCCAGACATTGTATTGCTGCATTAGACCAGGGGGGTCTCAAATTTGTCTTCTTGCCTCAGCCTCCCAACTGTTGTGGTTACCTGCATTTACCACCCTACCAGTCTCAATATTATCTTTCCCCTCCCCTCCTCCCTTCCTCCTCCCCCTCCATCCTCTCTCCTCCTCTTCCCCTCCTCTTTTCTGTCTTTTCTCTGTCCCCTAGATGTTGTATTTCTACATTAGACCAAGCTTATTTTGAACTCTCAATCTTCCTTCCTCATCCTACCAACTGTTGGGCTTACCTGAATTTGCTACCCTACCTGGCTCAATTTTATGATCTAAAATTTCCTGAAAAAGGACTCTTCTAGGGGCAGGGAATATGGTCTAGTGGCAAGAGTGATTGCCTCTATACCTGAAGCCCTGGGTTCGATTCCTCAGCCCGAAATATATAGAAAGGGTCAGAGGTGGTGCTGTGGCTCAAGTGGCAAAGGGTTATCCTTGAGCAAAAAGAACCCAGAGACAGTGCTCTGGCCCTGAGTCCAAGCCCCAATACTGCCCTCTCCCCCCAAGGAACTCCTTTAGTTCTGTTTGAATAACAGACTTACCTGTAGAATAAAATAGAATGGGTTTTCGTTCCCCTTTTCATTTGAAAACATTATTCTCCCTCTTCTCTTCTCCTTATCTCTCCTCTGTGTCCTTGCCCTCCTTTTCCTCCTCCGCCTTCTCCTCTCCTCCTCTCCATTGATAACATGAGAACATACCTTAATTTTTCTTCACTTAATGCCAATCATTCTTACAATTCCACCAAGTCCTATTCTTGGCCCTACAATTATAGTTTAAACTCTAGTTTACATTATAGTTTAAACAAAACAATTGACTGTGAATCTAGAAACAAAGAATTATAGTTCTTTTAATTACCCGAAAAGGTGAAGAGGAGCTCCTAACTCCTCCACCCATACATAAAAGTATGGCTTTTTAATTAACTTTTTAAGGATAATGGTAATCCAGTGGCCTTAGGAGCCAAAAATTTGGTGCAAATCCAAGGTAAAGTAACCTATAATGCTTATCCTATCTTTTATATTCATAATAGCTATTCTTCTAAAACCCCTAGCAAAAGTTTTAATGGGTCAACCAACAGTAACGTATCCTGATCAAATGACTGAATCTATAAAATGAGCCTTCATTATTAGTCTGATTCCACTATTCCTTTTCATCAATATAAAAAAAGAGACAGTCATCTCTATCACTGAATAACTATTCACTCCACAGAATTATACATAAGCTATAAGCTTTAAGTTAGATCTTTATGCTGTTAATTTTTTTTATCTATAGCCTTATTCCTCACTTGGTCCATCATAGAATTTTCTACATGCTATATACATTCAGATCCAAACCTAAACTGATTTATGACCTACCTCCTTATATTTCTCATCACTATGATCATCCTAGTCACAGCTAATAATATGTTCCAACTCTTTAGTGATGGGAGGGTGTAGGAATTATATCCTTTCTATGAACCGGATGATGGTATTGTCGAGCAGATGCTAACACTGCAGCTTTACAAGGTATTATCTATAACCACATTGGACACATTGGCTTTATTTTATCTATAGCATGATTTTATAATACCTGTAATTCATGAGAACTTCAACAACTTTTTTTTAATAAGTAATGAAACTGCCTTACCCTTACTGGGTTTAATTGTAGCAGCTACTGGTATATCCGCTCAATTTGGCTTACACCCATGGCTTCCATCTGCCATAGAAGGTCCTACACCTGTATCTGGTCTACTATACTCTAGTACTATAGTTGAAGCAGGAATCTTTCTGTTAATTCATTTTTATCCCTTTGTAGCTAATCTCCCAAATATTATATCACTAATGCTATGTATTGGGGCCATTGCAACCTTATTCACAGCAATCTGTGCCCTGACCCAAAACGATATTAGAAAATTATTGCATTCTCTACCTTAAGCCAACTAGGTTTGATAATAGTAACTCTAGGCATTAATCAGCCTTATTTATCATTTCTTCACATCTGTACACATGCATTCTTCAAAGCTATGTTACTTATATGTTCTGGCTCAATTATCCACAACTTAAACGATGAACAATACATTCGAAAAATAGGAGGAATCGCCCCATGTCTACCATTTACAACATCTGCTCTAATTGTATGTAGCCTAGCTTTAACTGGCACACCCTTCCTTACAGGATTTTACTCAAAAGGCCTAATCAATGAAGCAATAAATCTGTCATACACTAATTCTTGGGCCCTAATCACCCTAATTGCAACATCTTTTACAGCTATCTACAGCTCACAAATTATTTTCTTCATTTTAAAAGGACATCCACAATTTTTACCAATTAATTCCATCAATTAAAATAATCCAAGCCTAATTAATCCGATCAAACGCCTTCTAATAGGAAGCATCTTCACTGGTTTCCTATTTTCCAACTGTATTAATCCTATCAACACCCAAACTGTAACTATGCCTTATAATCAAATTATCAGCTCTAACAGTAACTATCATAGGGTTTATTACTGCAATAGAACCCTGCCGAGTCAGCCGGCAGTGAACGGGAATCCTGACTGAGGGCGGCGAGGATTAAGGAAAAGGAAAAATAGAAGACAAGAGAAAAAAGATAAGAGGCAAAGATGGGGCACGGGAGGTCTGCATCTGGAGATTGAAACTCAAGACTGCAGCCATGTTTATTCTTAACTTCCAGCTTATATGCAGTTTGAAAACCAGGAAACAGCAGCATAGGCTTAAAATTCCAGAACACAAAAAGGCTTGGAGTTAGCAATACCCGATGATAGCTAAGACTGGATGAGGTTGGTTAACATAAGAATGGACTCATGGCAGACACAGTGAAACATTTCTGATTTTCCATTAAGCCATGTCCTTGCGTGTCTTTGAAAACACAGCCAGAGGTCAGGAAGAATTTAGCTGCTAGCTCAGCTCCTGACATAGAACTAAACATTATATCATCTTATTTAAAATTAAATCCAAAATCATATTCATTCAACTTCTCTAACCAGCTAGGAATTTTTCCAACCATCATACATAGACTCCTTCCTAATATAGGTCTCACATTTAGTCAAAAATTAGCAACATCAACTATAGACTATACATGAAATGAAAAAATTATACCTAAAACCCTAGCTACCATTAATACATTTTCTAGCTCCGTGTCATATCATAAAGGCCTATTAAATGTATTCATCATTCATCTTATCCACCCTACTTCTACTAGTTATTATTAGCTAAATGCCATGAGTAATTTCAATAATAAGATAAACAGCTATAGAGTTCAATCACCAACTACTGTAATTCAACTCCCATAACTGTACTTAGCCGCCACCCCAAGTGAATCTTCCCGAACTAGTAATACATTGTCTTCACCAAATGCTAAAATATTATCTCAATTATATAATCCACCTACACCTAACCCCTCAAAATGCAGAACAGTAATTACTAAAATGACTTCTAGTGTGATTCCTAATAATAGTAAAAATCAGTCTCATAAATTTGAGCCTCAAGTTTCAGGATATTCATCACTTGATATAGCACTTGTATAACCAAATACTACTAACATCCCTCATAAATAAATAAAAAAATACAATCATACCAATATAAGAGCTATCATTTGGAATTATTAAGATCACACCCACAGCCCCACTAACAATCAATCCTACACCCGCGAAAATAGGTGAAGCTTTTATAGCCGCCCCAACAAAACCTAAAACTATTAAGATTAAAGTTAAATAAAGTAAATTTGTCATGATTTTCACATGCACTTAAACCATGACCAATGACATGAAAAATCGTTAATTGAACTATAAAAACACTTTATAATGACAATCATATCAAAGTCTCATCCTCTCATAAAATAGTAAACCATGCTTTCATTGACCTTCCAACTCCAACATCTCAGGATGATGAAACTTAGGATCCCTTTTTGGAGTATGCTTAATTATCCAAATTTCTACTGGCCTATTCTTATCTATGCACTACACATTTGATACACTCACAACATTTTCTTCAGTCGCGCATATTTGCTGAGATGTTAACTATAGTTGATTATTCCGATGTATATACTCTAATGGAGCATCATAATTCTTCATTTGTCTTTATCTGCACATTGCACGAGGTATTTATTAGGGCTCATACCTCTACAAAGAAACCTGACATATCGGAATTATTCTATTTCTAGTAATTGCTACAGCCTTTATAGGATATGTACTTCCATGAGGACAGATTTCATTTTGAGGAGCCACTGTAATTACCAATGTATTATCTGCAATTCCTTATATTGGCTCAGACCTAGCAAGAGTGAATTTGAGGGGGTTTCCAGTTGATAAAGCTACTTTAACTCATTTCTTCACATTCCATTTCATTCTACCATTTATTATTGCAGCAATGTCCATAGTTCATCTTTTATTTCTTCACGAAACAGGATCTAATAATCCACTAGGCATCCTGTCTGATTTAGATAAAATTCTATTCCATCCTTACTACTCGTTCAAAGATCTATTAGGAGGTGTAGCATTGCTAGCCTTCTTGTTTATGATCGTTTTATTCTTCACAGATGCCTTAGGAGACCCAGATAATTATACACCAGCTAACCCACTCAATACAACAGCTCATATTAAACCAGAATGATATTTACTATTTGCCTGTGCTATTCTACGCTCCATTCCAAATAATCTAGGAGGAGTAGTTGCCCCTGATCCTATCAATCCTAGTCCTTGCCCTATTCCCACTCCTCCATACATCTAACCAACGTGGATTAATATTCCTACCTATTAGCCAAATCCTATTTTGAATTTTAGTCTCAAATTTATTTATTCTAACCTGAATGGGAGGACAACCAGTAGAACCCCCCTTTATCATTATTGGACAAATCGCATCCATTGTCTATTTTTCTATTATCCTTCTCTTTCTCTCAATTGTCGGATTAATTGATAATAAAATACTTAAATGAAGACTGCTTTAATAGTATAAGGATTATATAGGTCTTGTAAACGTAAGATGAAGATTTTATCTTCTTAAAGCATTCAGGGAAAGAATACAATCCTGCTTCCAACCCCAAAGCTGGAATTCTTAATTAAAGTATTCCCTGTACTTGGAGACTTAATAAATTTAAACTGTTTCATCAGGCTTAATCTTAAACTCTCCCCCCCCAAAAAAATTACCGTGCATATTATGATTAATTGTTCATAAACTGTAAAATGCTTATGCCACATTAAATTAATGCATACATGCTTATAAGCAAGTAATAACCCCCATAAAGTACGTTTACATCCTGTTCTATCCACATTAAATGCTCCAAAATATGAATATTGTACAGTATAATCAGTTAATTCTTGTAAACAGTAATACCATACACACATTAGTCCATTAAATTTCGTTAGTCCTTGAACACGTGGATATCCCCTACTACTTGTTGTCTCTTAATCTACCATCCTCCGTGAAACCATCAACCCGCCTACTCAGCCTACCCTTCTTGCTCCGGGCCCATAAAACTTGGGGGTAGCTATTGTGAAACTATACCTGACATCTGGTTTGTACCTCAGGGCCATAAAATTAAGATCACCCACACGTTCCCCTTAAGACATCTTGATGGATTAGTGAGTAATCAGCCATGACCAACATAACTGTCATACCCCTGGTATTTTTTTATTTTCTGCATGCTGTGACTCAGCTAAGCCGTCAAGGCATGGACGCAGTCAATTGATCTGTAGCTGGATTTATTAACTAACATTCTCCAACCCCATAAGTATCAAGCCATTGACATATTAATTAATGCTCGAGGGACATGAAAAAATGTTATACTAAAATAGTACTCTAATGCATACACAGAAATAATATTTATTTTCCCCCCTTAGGAGATTAGCACTTTGTTAACACCCATTTCCCTAAACATTAATAGATGCAAATACCAACGTAGTCCTAATCTGAACTTTCTAAAAACTTAGTGGACACTCAAAAACTCCTAAGGCCACCCGGTTAATGTAATTGTTTAATCCAATAAACACAAAGGTTTGGTCTTGGCCTTTTTATTTGCTGTCATTAAAATTATACATGCAAATATCAGTACGCTGGTGAGTTTTACCCTAAAATTCAGTTAGAATAAAAGGAGTAGGTTTTAAGCTCTCAATATAACAATTGAAGCTCATAATGCCATGTTTAACCACATCCCCATGGGCTACAGCAAGGATAAAAAATTAAGCTATGAACTTAAGTTCGACTTAAGTTATACTGACATAGGGTTGGTAAACATCGTGCCAGCCACCGCGGTCATACGAAAGACCCAAATAAAGTTCGGCATAACGAGTGTTGAATTAAATATCCATTAAAATGAAAAGTACAGCTAAGCTGTAAGAAGTCCTACCATTTATGAAAAACAATGTGGAAAGAAATCTTATGTAATTAAAACAGTAAAACTATAACACAAACTGTGATTATATACCCCACTATGTAAGTTGTAAACATAAATAGGTTTAAAAACAAGCATATTCACCAGAGAACTAGGCACAGTTTAAAACTCAAAGGACTTGGTAGTGCTTTATATCCATGTAGAGGAGCCTGTTCTGTAATCAATAAACCCCAATAAACCTCACTATTTCTTGCGAATTCAGTCTATATACCAACATCTTCAGAAAACCCTAAAAAGGCCCTCAAGTAAGCCCAATTATATTATTTAAAAAAGTTAGGTCGAGGTGTAACTCGGGATGAAATGGCCTACATTTTCTGGTCCAGAACATAGGAAACCTTGTCTGGAATAGACAACATAAAGGATGATTTAGCAGTAAAGTAAAAATAGAGTGTTTACTTGAATAGAGCAATGAAGCACACACACACACCGCCACTCACCCTCCTCAATATTTGATGCAGATAAGTACATAACTTTTAACTACAAGAATTAAGAGGAGATAAGTCTTAACAAGCTAAGCGTACTGGAAAGTGCACCTTGATTAATCAAAGTATAGCTTAAATAAAGCATGTGACTTACGGTCAGAATACTTCAAAATACTTGAATGCTTTGAACTATTGCTAGCCTAGCCTTCCATAAACTAAATTATTCTTAATGTATAAATTAAATCATTCACTCCTAAACTAGTATAGGAGATAGAAATTTTATTACTAGATCTTATAGAAACAGTACCACAAAGGAAAGATGAAAGATATAATTAAAGTATAATAAAGCAAAGATAAAAACCTTCTACCTTTTGCATAGTGGACTAACTAGAATAAATTTGACAAAAAGTGTTTTCGCCAAACACCCCAAAATCAGACGCAATACCTTTAAATGGCTAGCCAGAGCCAACTCTTCTATGTCGCAAAATAGTGAGATAATTTAAAGGTAGAGGTGAAAATCCTACTGAGCCAGATGATAGCTGGTTGCCCAGCCAAAGAATTGTAGTTCAACTTAAAATTTACCTAAATATTAATAAATTAAATGTAAATTTTAATGTTAATCTAAAGAGTTACAGCTCTTCAGAATTACGATTCAACCTTTTCTAGTGAATAAATAATCATAATTGGCCTAAAAGCAGCCACCAATTAAGAAAGCGTTCAAGCTCAACACGAGTTAAATATAAATATTACTAAAACCTATAACAATTCCTACAAATACAGTGGGCCAATTATATTAGATGCACCAATGTTAGTATAAGTAATAAGAATAATTTCTCTTGACATAAATGTATATCCGCCCGAATAAGTCACTGATAATTAAAATTAACATTTAAAAACCCCATATTAATCTTAAACCCATACAAACCAATGTTAATCCAACACAGGTATGTCACCAAAGAAAGATTTAAAAATTTTAAGAGGAACTTGGCAAACACAAGCCCCGCCTGTGTACTGAAAACAGCACCTGTAGCATCACAAGTATTAGAGGCACTGCCTGACCAGTGACTAACATTAAATGGCTGTGGTATCCTAACTGTGCAATGGTAGCATAATCACTTGTTTCTTAATTAGGGACTAGTATGAACGGCATAATGAGGGCTTAACTGTCTCTTACATTTAGCCCATGAAATTGACCTTTCCGTGAAGAGGCGGAAATTAAATAATAAGACAAGAAGACCCTATGGACCTTAAATTAACTTCTATTAAAACTTAAACTCACTGTAGCAGAGGTAAACAGTAACAAGCTAGAAAGAAAATTTTGGTTGGGGTGACCTCGGAGAAAAAAATAATCCTCCGAAAGACCTAGACCTGGACTTTCAAGTCAAAGTTAAACTACGTCACCTTTGATCCAGAATTTCTGATCAATGGACCAAGTTACCCTAGGGATAACAGCGCAATCTCATGAAATAGTCCATATTGATAATGAGGTTTACGCCCTCGATGTTGGATCAGGACATCCAAATGGTGCAGCAGCTATTAGAGGTTCGTTTGTTCAACGATTAAGGTCCTACGTGATCTGAGTTCAGACCGGAGAAATCCATGTCGGTTTCTATTTACTATTTTTCGTAGTACGAAAGGACCAGAGAAATAAGGCCAACTTTTTCCAAAGCGCCTTAATGCTTAATTAATGATTTATTTCTTCATTAAATTAGCATGCCCAAAATAAGTTCCAGGATAAGGAACTGTTAGGATGGCAGAGCTCGGCAATTGTGTAAGATCTAAAACTTTATTATCAGAGGTTCAACTCCTCTTCCTAACATCTTGTTTATTTTAAATTTACTTGTATTTATTATTCCAATTTTATTAGCAATAGCCTTCTTAACCCTACTGGAACGCAAGATCTAGGCTATATACAATTACAAAAAGGTCTTAACATTGTATGTCCATACGGTGTTTTTCAACCATTCTTGGATGCTATAAAACTGATCATTAAAGAGCCTATTCATCTTATCGGCATCAAGCATATCAGTGTATTCAATTTTATGATCAGGTTGAGCATCCAATTCAAAATACGCTATATTGGAGCATTACGAGCTATAGCTCAAACCATTTCATATGAAGTAAGCCTAGCAATCATCCTCCTATCAATCATACTATTAGCTGGACCATTCTCAATATTATCCCTATCAATGTCTCAAGAATATATCTGAATAATTCTCCCAGCATGACCCCTAGCTATAATATGATTTATCTACAGACTAGCTGAAACAAACCGAGCTCCCTTTGACCCAACCAAAGGTGAATCTGAAGTAGTTTCAGGCTTCAATGTTGAATATGCCACAGGACCGAATGCCTTATTCTTTATGGCAGAATATATAAATATTATCCTAATAAATTCATTAACCGATATTTTATTTTTTGGTCTAACATACTCAACACTCAGTGCAGAAATGATAACTTCAAATTTAGTTGTAAAAGTATTAATTTTAACTTCTTCGTTTCTATGGATCATTTTTTATTTTTTTTGGCCAGTCCTGTACCTTGGACTCAGGGCCTGAGCACTGTCCCTGGCTTCCTTTTGCTCAAGGCTAGCACTCTGCCACTTGAGCCACAGTGCCACTTCTGGCCGTTTTCTGTATATGTGGTGCTGGGGAATCGAACCCAGGGCCTCATGTATAGGAGGCAAGCTCTCTTGCCACTAGGCCATATCCCCAGCCCTCTATGGATCATTTTTGATATGACCAACTTATGCATTTTCTATGAAAAACTTCCTTCCCCTAACCCTGCTCTATGTATGTGGCACATTTCACTACCTATATGTAAGACGAGCATACCACCACTAATATAGAAATATGTCTGTCTAAAGAGTTATTTTGATAGAGTAAAATATAAGGGTTATATTCCTTTTATTTCTAGAATTGTAGGACTCGAACTCAACCTAATAACTCAAAATTCTTCGTGCTATCTATTACACTAAATTCTAGTAAGGTCAGCTAATTAAAGGTCTCCTGCCCATACTCCGAAAATGTTGGTTTTATCCCCTCCCATATTAATATTGTTGTATATTCACTAGTTACATTTACTATCTTTATAGTATCTTTATTTCTCACAACCTCACACTCAATATACATATGAATAGGACTAGAAATTAGCATACTTGGGGGGCTGGGGATATAGCCTAGTGGCAAGAGTGCCTGCCTCGGATACACGAGGCCCTAGGTTCGATTCCCCAGCACCACATATACAGAAAACGGCCAGAAGTGGCGCTGTGGCTCAAGTGGCAGAGTGCTAGCCTTGAGCGGGAAGAAGCCAGGGACAGTGCTCAGGCCCTGAGTCCAAGGCCCAGGACTGGCCAAAAAAAAAAAAAGAAATTAGCATACTAGCAATTATTCCTATAATAATTTACAACAGTAACCCACGTTCAACAGAAGCAGCCACAAAATATTTCCTAACACAAGCAACAGCATCAATAATCCTTATATATGACATCCTCAATAACCTTGATTCATCTGGACAATGAAACATAGTTGACCTAAAAGACAACCTATACCTATATATACTACCAATTGCCCTAGCCATAAAACTTGGATTAGCCCCATTCCACCTTTGAGTATTAGAAGTTACTCAAGGCATTCCATTACTCTCTGGTATAATCCTACTAACATGACAAAAACTGGCTCCAATCTCAATTATATACCAAATGGCCAACAACCTAAATACAAACATAATATTTATAGCTATATCAGCAATTCTTATTGGGGGCTGAGGAGGTCTTAATCAGACTCAAATACGGAAAAGCCTAGCATATTCATGCATCGCCCATGTAGGATGGATAGCAGCAACAACAATCTATAATCCCACCGCAATAACCCTTAACTTACTTACATCATACGTACAATTAACATGTTCATCTCCTTAGACTTTCTTTCAGCTAATAACACTACATCTCTAACCATAGCATGAAATTCTCCCCTATTAATTACTTTAATTATGCTGGTCACACATATCATTAGGAGGACTACCCCCACTAACAGGATTTCTACCTAAATGGTTTATTATCCAAGAAATAGTGTGAAACAAAAATATTATAGCAAGTATATTTATAGCCATATCAGCCATACTAAACCTTTACTTTTATCTTTGACTAATCTATTCATCTGCCCTTACATTATTTCCCCTTCCAAATAATAAATTCATATGAGCTTATGACCCATCCCGACTCTTCTTTTCTATCCTCATTTTCACTCTCCCATCCCCATTATTGAACTCAATATTCTAGAAATTTAGGTCAACCAAAGACCCTAAGTAAACACTCAAATTTAATTTCCGTCTTTAAGGACTGCAGAACGAATAGTACATCTTCTGGACGCAAACCAATCACTTAAGCTAAATCCTCACTAGATTGATAGGTATCAAACCTACAAAATACTAGTTAACAGCTAAATACCCTAATCATCTGGCTTCAATGTACTTCTCCCGCCAAGAAAAAAGGCAGGAGAAGTCCCGGAAGGATTGAAGCTGCTCCTTTGAATTTGCAATTCAATATGAAATGTCACCTCAGGACTATGATAGAAAGTGGTCTACCCCTGTAATTAGATTTACAGTCTAATTCCTTACTCAGCCATTCTATCAATAATTATGTTCATTATTCATTGATTATTTTCAACCAATAAAGAAATTGGAACCCTATACTTTATATTCAGAGCATGAGCCGGAAGAGTAGGTGCGGGTTTATGCATCCTCATCCAAGCTGAACTTTGTCAACCAGGAGCTCCATTAGGGGATGATCAAAGCTACAATGTAGCTGTCACCGCCCACGCATTTGTTATAATTTTCTTTATAGTTATACCAATTATGATTGGAGGGTTCGCAAACTGATTAGTGCCATTAATGATTGGAGCACATGATATAGCATTTCCTCATATGAATAGCATAAGCAATTCTATGATCTGAAAGTTCTTGAGAAGGCACTTTTATAGTTGTTTTAGTAACTCTCCTTTTCTCTTCCCCTCCTCCACCTCTGCCCCAATCCCTCCTCCATTTCTCCTCCTTCTCCTGCCCCTCCTGCCTCCTCTCCTGCTCCTCCTCTTTCTCCTCCCCACTCCCCTCCCTGCTCCTCCTTCCCCTCCCATCTTCCTCTTTTCTGTCTTTCTCTTTCTTTTTTCTCCAGACATTGTATTTGTATTTCTACTTTAGACTCGGCCGATTTTGACCTCTCATCAGCCTACCAACTGTGGGGCTTATCTTAATTTGCCACCCTACCTGGCTCAACTTCATGATCTAAAAGTTCTTAAAATGGCACTTTTTAAGTTCTGTTTTAGTAGTTAGAGACTTAGCTGTAGAATACAACAAAATGTGATTTCATTTCCCTTTTCATTTGAAAAGTATTCTCCCCTCTTCTCCTTCTCCTCCCCGCCCTGCACCCACCTCTACCGCCCCTGCTTCTGTCTCCTCCTCCTCTCCTCCTCTTCTCTGTTTTCTCCCGACATTCTATGAGGCACATGTTAGCATTCATGATTAAAAACCCGTGTGGTTTAGAATGTGTCTTCTACGGCCTTCATCAGTTCTAGGCATGTTTGATCAGAGTCCTTGCCTTGCCATGCCTGATGGCGTGCTCCTGTTGCACACACATGTCAGGGTACGGGCGGGGACCTAGTGCTGTGTATCTCTGTGTAAACTTGGACACCCTTTAAGCGTGTTTGACAAAAGAAGGCCACTTACCTCCAAGGATGCAGAGCACTGTCTGGTAAGTCACGGAGTGGGTTGGGTTGGGCTTTAGTTTAAGGAATTGGGTTGTCAGGCTCCTCCGATTGCCTTCAGCTGTTGTGTGGTTGTTTGATCAGAGTCCTTGCCATGCCGTGCTTGATGGTCTGCTCCCACTGTGCCTAACTTGGGGTGACAATGGAGACGTTAATAAATGGTCAGCTGTGCTTTCACTATGTTCATGCACCTGCTCTGCACACACATGTGAGGGTATGGGTGGGGAATTGAGTGCTGTGCATCTCTGTGTGTAAACGTTGGACACCCCTTAAGCATGTTTGACAAAACACGGCCACCTACCTCCAAGGATGCACAATACTGGTAAGTCACGGAAGTGGTTGTGTTGGGCTTTAGTTTAAGGAATTGGATTGTTAGGTGTCTGGGGTTACAGGTAAGGGTTAGAGTTCTTAGGGCTACTGTTTTCAGGATTGGTATGATTCAGATTAGGGTTCAGGTGTAGGGTTGTCAATTTTTTTTTTCTTTTTGGCCAGTCCTGGGGCTTGGACTCAGGGCCGGAGCACTGTCCCTGGCTTCTTGTTGCTCAAGGCTAGCACTCTGCCACTTGAGCCACAGCGCCACTTCTGGCCATTTTTATGTATATGTGGTGCTGGGGAATTGAACCCAGGGCCTCATGTATAGGAGGCAAGCACTCTTTCCACTAGGCCATATCCCCAGCCCTAGGGTTGTCAATTTAAGGATAGGTTTAAGGTTGGGTGTTAAGAAGACTCAGGGTGTGAATTATAACTAAGTTTTTAGTTTTGTTGCAGAAAAATTGATCACATTATCCCATCACATCACTACATCATGGCATGTGCTCAAATCACATCACATCCTCAGATCACACCACAGCATTACTTCACACCAACCTTACCTGAATTTGCCACCCTACCTGGCTCTATTTTATGATCTAAAAGTTCTTGAAAAGGCACTTTTTTAGTTCTGTTTCAGTAGCAATAGACTTACCTATACAATGGGATTTCATTCCCCTTTTAATTTGCAAACTGTATTCTCTCCTTTCCGCCTCTGACCCCTCCTCCTCTTCCTGTCCTCTGCTCCTTCTTTACTCTGCAGACGTTTTATGTTTGCGGTACATGTTAGCATTCATGATTACAAACCTGTGTGGTTTAGAATGTGTGTCAGGCCAATCCGATGGCCTTCAGCAGTTTTGTGGGTGTTGATCAGAGTCCTTGACCTTCCATCCCTGATGATATGCTCCTTCGAGCTTACCTTTGGGTGACAATGGAGACTTGAAAAGATGGTCAGCTGTGCTTTCACTGTGTTCATGCACCTGCTCTGCATACACATGTTAGGGTATGGGTGGGAGTT
Organism: Perognathus longimembris pacificus; assembly: GCF_023159225.1. Lineage (NCBI taxonomy): Eukaryota > Metazoa > Chordata > Mammalia > Rodentia > Heteromyidae > Perognathus > Perognathus longimembris. Next base: position 21,955 of record NW_025957327.1, on the reverse strand, counting down.
CCTGTGCTGTGTGTCTCTGTGTAAACTTGGACATACCTTAAGCATGCTTGACAATAGAAGGCCACCTACCTCCAGGGATGCAGAACACTGTCTGGTAAGTCACAGTGTGGGTTGGGGTTGGGCTTTAGTTTAAGGAATTGGGTTGTTAGGTGTCAGGGGTCAGATGGAGGGTTTTCAGGGTTTAGCTGGTATGATTGAGATTAGGGTTCAGGTGTAGGGTTGTCAATGTTAAGGATAGGGTCAAGGTTGAGTGTTAAGGATACTCAGGGTGTGAATTACAATTAAGTTTTTCGTTATGCTGCAGAAAACCATCACATCCTCACACCATATCACATCATCATAGCATGTTATATCATCCCCTCACATCATGCCAACCTCACCTGAATGTGCCACCCTACCTGGCTAACTTTTATGATCTAAAAGTTCACAAAAAGGCACATTTTTAGTTCTGTTGTACTAGCTGCAGACTTACCTGAACAATAAAATAGAATGGGATTTCATTCCCCCCCCCCCCCCCCCCGCTTTTTGGGCCAGTCTTGGGCCTTGAATTCAGGGCCTCAGCACTGTCCCTGTCTTCTTTTTGCTCTAGGCTAGCACTCTGCCACTTGAGCCATAGCGCCAGTTCTGGCCGTTTTCTGTACATGTGGTACTGGGGAATCGAACCCAGGGCCTCATGTATACAAGGCAAGCACTCTTTCCACTAGGCCATATCCCTAGCCCCTCATTCCCCTTTTCATTTGAAAACTTTCTCTCCTCCTCCCCTCTTCTCCACCTCCGCCCCGCCCCCTCCATTTCTGCTTTTCCTCCTCCCCCTACCTTCTGCCTCCCCCTCTCCTCCTCCTCTTCCTCTTCCTCCTTCCCCCTCTCCTCTGTGCTCCTTCCTGCCATTCTCCTGTTTTCTGTCTTTTCTCATTACTTTCTTTTTTCTCCAGACATTGTATTTGTATTTCTACATTATACCCAGCCAGTTTTTACCTCTCAATCTTCTTGCCTCAGCCTACCAACTGTGGGGCTTAACTGAATTTGCAACCCTACCTGGCTCAATTTTATTACCTAAAAGTTCTTGAAGTGGCACTTTTTTTTTTTGTTTTTTTGAGCAGTCCTGGGCCTTGGACTCAGGGCCTGACCAGCACTGTCCCTGGCTTCTTCCCGCTCAAGGCTAGCACTCTGCCACTTGAGCCACAGCGCCGCTTCTGGCCGTTTTCTGTATATGTGGTGCTGGGGAATTGATCCTAGGGCCTCGTGTATCTGAGGCAGGCACTCTTGCCACTAGGCTATATCCCCAGCCCCGAAGTGGCACTTTTTTTAGTAGCAAGTGACATAGCTGTAGAATAAAACACAATGGGATTTCATTGTATTTTTTATTTGAAAACTTCATTCTCTCTTTACCTTCTCTTCTCCTTTTTTTTGGTCTTCTCCTCTCCCCTCTCCTCTGTTTTCTCTCTTCTCTGTGTGGTTTAGAAGGCTGTCTGTGACAGCCTTCAGCTGTTGTGGGCGTTCTTTGATCAGTGCTTGCCTCATCATGGCTGATGTGCTCCCTTTGCACACACATGTGAGTGTTTGGGCAGGGACCGAGTGCTGTGTATCTCTGTGTAAACTTGGACACCCCTTAAGCATGCATGACAAAAGAAGGCCACCTACGTCCAAGGATGCAGAACACTGGTAAGTCACAGAGTGGGTTGGGGTTGAGCGGAATCGGGTTGTTAGGTGTCTGTGGTTAGTTGTAGGTGTTTTCAGTTCTTAGACCTACTGTTTTCAGGGTTGGTATGATTGGTATTAGGGTTCAGGTATAGGGTTGTCGATGTTAAGGATATGGTTAAGGCTGGGTGTTTTTAAGGATACTCAGGGTGTGAATTACAATTTTTAGTTACGCTTCAGAAAATTACATTACATCCTCACATCACATCAAATAACGTCACATCATCACATCACATCTCATCCGCAGATCACATCAACACGATTTATCTTGTCATATGACATGTCACACCCTCACTTATCACATCACATCATGTCATCATATCACGTCATACCATCACTTCATATCACCAGATCACGTCACATCATCACGTCATGTCACCAAGTCACAGGACTCCATCACATCATCATCTGACATCACATCTCATATCTAGTCACAGCTTCACATAACACTATCACATCCATCCTCAAATCACGTCATATAACATCACAGCATCATAACTTGTCACATCACATCACATCACATCACATCACATCACATCACAACACAACATTCGGTTACTGTACTGGTAACTCCCCAAAAGAATCTGGATTGTGGTGAGGGAACAGAGAAAAAAGCTCATTTAGGACCTGCACTTACGAAGGGGGTAGGCAGCTGTATATCAGGGAGTATCGCTTCTGAGAATAAAAACAGCTGGAGCTTGTTAAGGTAATTACACAGGGGAAAGGATAATGTACTGGGAACTCCTCAGAAGAATCTGATTTGTGGTGAGGGGAGAGAGATAAAAGCTCATTTAGGAACGACATGAAAATGCTGGGTAGGTAGCTGTTTATCAGTAGATATCTCCACTGAGACTAAGAAAAGCAGTAGCTTAATAAATTAAGTACTTCCTGGTATTGATACTGTACTGGTAACTCCCCAAAAGAATCTGGATTGTGGTGAGGGAACAGAGAAAAAAGCTCATTTAGGAACGATATGAACATGCTGCGTAGGTAGCTGTTTATCAGTAAATATCTCCAATGAGATTAAGAAAAGCAGTAGCTTAATAAATTAAGTACTTCCTGGTATGGTTACTGTACTGGTAACTCCCCAAAAGAATCTGGATTATGGTGAGGGAACAGAGAAAAAAGCTCATTTAGGACCTGCACTTACGAAGGGGGTAGGCAGCTGTATATCAGGGAGTATCGCTTCTGAGAATAAAAAAGGCTGGAGCTTGTTAAGGTAATTACACAGGGGAAAGGATAATGTACTGGGAACTCCTCAGAAGAATCTGATTTGTGGTGAGGGGAGAGAGATAAAAGCTCATTTAGGAACGACATGAACATGCTGCGTAGGTAGCTGTTTATCAGTAAATATCTCCACTGAGATTAAGAAAAGCAGTAGCTTAATAAATTAAGTATTTCCTGGTATGGATACTGTACTGGTACCTCCCCAAAAGAATCTGGATTGTGGTGAGGTAACAGAGAAAAAAGCTCATTTAGGACCTGCACTTACGAAGGGGGTAGGCAGCTGTATATCAGGGAGTAAACCTTCTGAGAATAAAAACAGCTGGAGCTTGTTAAGGTAATTACACAGGAGAAAGGATAATGTACTGGGATCTCCACAGGAGAATCTGATTTGTCGTCAGGGGAGAGAGATAAAAGCTCATTTAGGAACGACATGAACATGCTGCGTAGGTAGCTGTTTATCAGTAAATATCTCCACAGAGATTAAGAAAAGCAGTAGCTTAATAAATTAAGTACTTCCTGGTATGGTTACTGTACTGGTAACTCCCCAAAGAATCTGGATTGTGGTGAGGGAACAGAGAAAAAGCTCATTTAGGACCTGCACTTACGAAGGGGGTAGGCAGCTGTATATCAGGGAGTAAACCTTCTGAGAATAAAAACAGCTAGAGCTTGTTAAGGTAATTACACAGGGGAAAGGATAATGTACAGGCAACTCCTCAGAAGAATCTGATTTGTGGTGAGGGAAGAGAGATAAAGCTCATTTAGGAACGACATGAACATGCTGCGTAGGTAGCTGTTTATCAGTAAATATCTCCACTGAGATTAAGAAAAGCAGTAGCTTAATAAATTAAGTACTTCCTGGTATGGTTACTCTACTGGTAACTCCCCAAAAGAATCTAGATTGTGGTGAGGGAACAGAGAAAAAAGCTCATTTAGGACCTGCACTTACGAAGGGGGTAGGCAGCTGTATATCAGGGAGTAAACCTTCTGAGAATAAAAACAGCTGGAGCTTGTTAAGGTAATTACACAGGGGAAAGGATAATGTACTGGGAACTCCTCAGAAGAATCTGATTTGTGGTGAGGGGAGAGAGATAAAAGCTCATTTAGGAACGACATGAACATGCTGCCTAGGTAGCTGTTTATCAGTAAATATCTCCACTGAGATTAAGAAAAGCAGTAGCTTAATAAATTGAGTACTTCCTGGTGTGGATACTGTACTGGTAACTCCCCAAAAGAATCTGGATTGTGGTGACGGAACAGAGAAAAAAGCTCATTTAGGAACGACATGAACATGCTGCGTAGGTAGCTGTTTATCAGTAAATATCTCCACTGAGATTAAGAAAAGCAGTAGCTTAATAAATTAAGTACTTCCTGGTATGGTTACTGTACTGGTAACTCCCCAAAAGAATCTGGATTGTGGTGAGGGAACAGAGAAAAAAGCTCATTTAGGACCTGCACTTACGAAGGGGGTAGGCAGCTGTATATCAGGGAGTAAACCTTCTGAGAATAAAAACAGCTGGAGCTTGTTAAGGTAATTACACAGGGGAAAGGATAATGTACTGGGAACTCCTCAGAAGAATCTGATTTGTGGTGAGGGAGAGAGATAAAAGCTCATTTAGGAACGACATGAACATGCTGCGTAGGTAGCTGTTTATCAGTAAATATCTCCACTGAGATTAAGAAAAGCAGTAGCTTAATAAATTAAGTACTTCCTGGTATGGTTACTGTACTGGTAACTCCCCAAAAGAATCTGGATTGTGGTGAGGGAACAGAGAAAAAAGCTCATTTAGGACCTGCACTTATGAAGGGGGTAGGCAGCTGTATATCAGGGAGTAAACCTTCTGAGAATAAAAACAGCTGGAGCTTGTTAAGGTAATTACACAGGGGAAAGGATAATGTACTGGGAACTCCTCAGAAGAATCTGATTTGTGGTGAGGGAGAGAGATAAAAGCTCATTTAGGAACGACATGAACATGCTGCGTAGTAGCTGTTTATCAGTAAATATCTCCACTGAGATTAAGAAAACAGTAGCTTAATAAATTAAGTACTTCCTGGTATGGATACTGTACGGTAACCCCAGAAGAATCTGATTGTGGTGAGGGGAATAGAGAAAAAAGCTCATTTAGGAACCTGCACTTACGAAGGGGGTAGGCAGCTGTTATCAGTAAATTCTGAGAATAAGAAAACAGCTGGAGCTTGTTAAGGTAATTACACAGGGGAAATGGTAATGTACTGGGAACTCCTCAGAAGAATCTGATTTGTGGTGAGGGGAGAGAGATAAAAGCTCATTTAGGAACGACATGAACATGCTGCGTAGGTAGCTGTTTATCAGTAAATATCTCCACTGAGATTAAGAAAAGCAGTAGCTTAATAAATTAAGTACTTCCTGGTATGGATACTGTACTGGTAACTCCCCAGAAGAATCTGGATTGTGGTGAGGGGAACAGAGAAAAAAGCTCATTTAGGACCTGCACTTACGAAGGGGGTAGGCAGCTGTATATCAGGGAGTAAAATTCTGAGAATAAAAACAGTGGAGCTTGTTAAGGTAATTACACAGGGGAAAGGATAATGTACTGGGTCTCCAAAGAATCTGATTTGTGGTGGGGAGAGAGATAAAAGCTCATTTAGGAAGGACATGAACATGCTGCGTAGGTAGCTGTTTATCAGTAAATACCTCCATTGAGATTAAGAAAAGCAGCTGGAGCTAATAAATTAAGTACTTCCTGGAAAGGATACTGTACTGGTAACTCCCAAAAGAATCTGGATTTGTGGTGAGGGAACAGAGAAAAAAGCTCATTTAGGAACGACATGAACAGGGGGTAGGCAGCTGTTATCAGTAAATATCTCCACTGAGATTAAGAAAAGCAGTAGCTTGTTAAGTAATTCCTGGAAATGGTTACTGTACTGGTAACTCCCCAAAAGAATCTGGATTGTGGTGAGGGGAACAGAGAAAAAAGCTCATTTAGGAACGACATGAACATGCTGCATACGTAGCTGTATATCAGTAAACCTTCTGAGAATAAAAACAGTGGAGCTTAATAAATTAAGTACTTCCAGGGGAAAGGATTGTACTGGGTAACCCTCAAAGAATCTGATTGTGGTGAGGGGAGAGAGATAAAAGCTCATTTAGGACGACTTACGAAGGGGCGTAGGTAGCTGTTTATCAGGGAGTAAATACCTCTCTGAGATTAAGAAAAGCTGGAGCTTGTTAAGGTAATTACACAGGGGTATGGTTACTGTACTGGTAACTCCCCAAAAGAATCTGGATTGTGGTGAGGGAACAGAGAAAAAAGCTCATTTAGGACGACATACGAATGGTAGGTAGCTGTTATATCAGTAAACCTTCTGAGAATAAAAACAGCTGGAGCTTGTTAAGGTAATTACACTGGAAAGGATAATGTACTGGGAACTCCCAGAAGAATCTGATTGTGGTGAGGGGAGAGAGATAAAAGCTCATTTAGGAACGACATGAACATGCTGCGTAGGTAGCTGTTATCAGTAAATATCTCCACTGAGATTAAAAACAGTAGCTTGTTAAGGTAATTCCACAGGGGAAAGGATATGTACTGGAACTCCCTCAAAAGAATCTGATTGTGGTGAGGGAGAGAGATAAAAGCTCATTTAGGAACCATGAACATGCTGCATAGGTAGCTGTTTATCAGAAATATCTCCACTGAGATTAAGAAAAACAGTAGCTTAATAAATTAAGTACTTCCTGGTATGGTTACTGTACTGGTAAACCCCAAAAGAATCTGGATTGTGGTGAGGGAACAGAGAAAAAAGCTCATTTAGGACCTGCACTTACGAAGGGGGTAGGCAGCTGTATATCAGGCAGTAAACCTTCTGAGAATAAAAACAGCTGGAGCTTGTTAAGGTAATTACACAGGGGAAAGGATAATGTACTGGGAACTCCTCAGAAGAATCTGATTTGTGGTGAGGGGAGAGAGATAAAAGCTCATTTAGGAACGACATGCACATGCTGCATAGGTAGCTGTTTATCAGTAAATATCTCCACTGAGATAAGAAAAACAGTAGCTTAATAAATTAAGTACTTCCTGGTATGGTTACTGTACTGGTAACCCCAAAAGAATCTGGATTGTGGTGAGGGAAAGAGAAAAAAGCTCATTTAGGACCTGCACTTACGAAGGGGTAGGCAAGCTGTATATCAGGGAGTAAAACCTTCTGAGAATAAAAACAGTGGAGCTTGTTAAGGTAATTACACAGGGGAAAGGATAATGTACTGGGAACTCCAAGAAGAATCTGATTTGTGGTGAGGGAGAGAGATAAAAGCTCATTTAGGAACGACATGAACATGCTGCGTAGGTAGCTGTTTATCAGTAAATATCTCCACTGAGATTAAGAAAAGCAGTAGCTTAATAAATTAAGTACTTCCTGGTATGGTTACTGTACTGGTAACTCCCCAAAGAATCTGGATTGTGGTGAGGGAACAGAGAATAAAAGCTCATTTAGGACCTGCACTTATGAATGGGTAGGCAGCTGTATATCAGGGAGTAAACCTTCTGAGAATAAAAACAGTGGAGCTTGTTAAGGTAATTACACAGGGGAAAGGATAATGTACTGGGAACTCCTCAGAAGAATCTGATTTGTGGTGAGGGGAGAGAGATAAAAGCTCATTTAGGAACGACATGAACATGCTGTAGGTAGCTGTTTATCAGTAAATATCTCCACGAGATTAAGAAAAGCAGTAGCTTAATAAATTAAGTACTTCCTGGTATGGTTATGTACTGGAACCCCCAAAAGAATCTGATTGTGGTGAGGGAACAGAGAAAAAAGCTCATTTAGGACCTGCACTTACGAAGGGGGTAGGCAGCTGTATATCAGGGAGTAAACCTTCTGAGATAAAAACAGCTAGCTTGTTAAGGTAATTACACAGGGAAAAGGATAATGTACTGGAACTCCTCAGAGAATCTGATTTGTGGTGAGGGGACAGAGAAAAAGCTCATTTAGGAACGACATGAACATGGCGTAGGTAGCTGTTTATCAGTAAATATTCCACTGAGATTAAGAAAAGCAGTAGCTTAATAAATTAAGTACTTCCTGGTATGGTTACTGTACTGGTAACTCCCAAAAGAATCTGGATTGTGGTGAGGGAAGAGAGAAAAAAGCTCATTTAGGACCTGCACTTACGAAGGGGGCGACAGCTGTATCAGGGAGTATCCTTCTGAGAATAAAAACAGTGGAGCTTGTTAAGGTAATTACACAGGGAAATGGTTAATGTACTGGGAACTCCTCAGAAGAATCTGATTTGTGGTGAGGGGAGAGAGATAAAAGCTCATTTAGGAACGACATGAACATGCTGCGTAGGTAGCTGTTTATCAGTAAATATCTCCACTGAGATTAAGAAAAGCAGTAGCTTAATAAATTAAGTACTTCCTGGTATGGATACTGTACTGGTAACTCCCCAAAAGAATCTGGATTGTGGTGAGGGAACAGAGAAAAAAGCTCATTTAGGAACGACATGAACATGCTGCGTAGGCAGCTGTTTATCAGTAAATTCTGAGAATTAAAAAGCAGTAGCTTTAAATTAAGTACTTCCTGGTATGGTTACTGTACTGGTAACTCCCAGAAGAATCTGGATTGTGGTGAGGGAACAGAGAAAAAAGCTCATTTAGGACCTGCATACGAATGCTGGTAGGCAGCTGTATATCAGGGAGTAAACCACTGAGAATAAAAACAGCTGGAGCTTGTTAAGGTAATTACACAGGGGAAAGGATAATGTACTGGGAACTCCTCAGAAGAATCTGATTTGTGGTGAGGGGAGAGAGATAAAAGCTCATTTAGGAACGACATGACATGCTGCGTAGGTAGCTGTATATCAGTAAATTCTGAGAATAAAAAAGCAGTAGCTTGTTAAGTAATTACCTGGTATGGTTACTGTACTGGTAACTCCCAAAAGAATCTGGATTGTGGTGAGGGAGAGAGAAAAAGCTCATTTAGGACTGACATACGAATGCTGGTAGGCAGCTGTATATCAGGGAGTAAACCTTCTGAGAATAAAAAAGCAGTAGCTTGTTAAGGTAATTCACAGGGGAAAGGATAATGTACTGGGAACTCCTCAGAAGAATCTGATTTGTGGTGAGGGAGAGAGATAAAAGCTCATTTAGGAACGACATGAACATGCTGCGTAGGTAGCTGTTTATCAGTAAATTCTGAGAATTAAAAACAGTAGCTTGTTAAGGTACTTCCGGGTAGGATACTGTACTGGTAACTCCCAAAAGAATCTGATTGTGGTGAGGGAACAGAGAAAAAAGCTCATTTAGGAACGACATACATGCTGCGTAGGTAGCTGTTTATCAGTAAATATCTCCACTGAGATTAAGAAAAGCAGTAGCTAATAAATTAAGTACTTCCTGGTATGGTTACTGTACTGGTAACTCCCAAAAGAATCTGGATTGTGGTGAGGGAACAGAGAAAAAAGCTCATTTAGGACCTGCACTTATGAAGGTGGTAGGCAGCTGTATATCAGGGAGTAAACCTTCTGAGAATAAAAACAGCTGGAGCTTGTTAAGGTAATTACACAGGGGAAAGGATAATGTACTGGGAACTCCTCAGAAGAATCTGATTTGTGGTGAGGGGAGAGAGATAAAAGCTCATTTAGGAACGACATGAACATGCTGCGTAGGTAGCTGTTTATCAGTAAATATCTCCACTGAGATTAAGAAAAGCAGTAGCTTAATAAATTAAGTACTTCCTGGTATGGTTACTGTACTGGTAACCCCAAAGAATCTGGATTGTGGTGAGGGAACAGAGAAAAAAGCTCATTTAGGACCTGACTTACGAATGGGTAGGCAGCTGTATATCAGGGAGTAAACCTTCTGAGAATAAAACAGCTAGCTTGTTAAGGTAATTACACAGGGGAAAGGATAATGTACTGGGAACTCCTCAAAGAATCTGATTTGTGGTGAGGGGAGAGAGATAAAAGCTCATTTAGGAACGACATGAACATGCTGCGTAGGTAGCTGTTTATCAGTAAATATCTCCACTGAGATTAAGAAAAGCAGTAGCTAATAAATTAAGTACTTCCTGGTATGGATACTGTACGGTAACTCCCCAAAAGAATCTGGATTGTGGTGAGGGAACAGAGAAAAAAGCTCATTTAGGACCTGCACTTACGAAGGGGGTAGGCAGCTGTATATCAGGGAGTAAACCTTCTGAGAATAAAAACAGCTGGAGCTTGTTAAGGTAATTACACAGGGGAAAGGATAATGTACTGGGAACTCCTCAGAAGAATCTGATTTGTGGTGAGGGGAGAGAGATAAAAGCTCATTTAGGAACGACATGAACATGCTGCGTAGGTAGCTGTTTATCAGTAAATATCTCCACTGAGATTAAGAAAAGCAGTAGCTTAATAAATTAAGTACTTCCTGGTATGGTTACTGTACTAGTAACTCCCAAAAGAATCTGATTGTGGTGAGGGAACAGAGAAAAAAGCTCATTTAGGACCTGCACTTACGAAGGGGTAGGCAGCTGTATATCAGGGAGTAAACCTTCTGAGAATAAAAACAGCTGGAGCTTGTTAAGGTAATTACACAGGGGAAAGGATAATGTACTGGGAACTCCTCAGAAGAATCTGATTTGTGGTGAGGGGAGAGAGATAAAAGCTCATTTAGGAACGACATGAACATGCTGCGTAGGTAGCTGTTTATCAGTAAATATCTCCACTGAGATTAAGAAAAGCAGTAGCTTAATAAATTAAGTACTTCCTGGTATGGTTACTGTACTGGTAACTCCCCAAAGAATCTGGATTGTGGTGAGGGAACAGAGAAAAAAGCTCATTTAGGACCTGCACTTACGAAGGGGGTAGGCAGCTGTATATCAGGGAGTAAACCTTCTGAGAATAAAAATAGCTGGAGCTTGTTAAGGTAATTACACAGGGGAAAGGATAATGTACTGGGAACTCCTCAGAAGAATCTGATTGTGGTGAGGGGAGAGAGATAAAAGCTCATTTAGGAACGACATGAACATGCTGCGTAGGTAGCTGTTTATCAGTAAATATCTCCACTGAGATTAAGAAAAGCAGTAGCTTAATAAATTAAGTACTTCCTGGTATGGTTACTGTACTGGTAACTCCCCAAAAGAATCTGGATTGTGGTGAGGGAACAGAGAAAAAAGCTCATTTAGGACCTGCACTTACGAAGGGGGTAGGCAGCTGTATATCAGGGAGTAAACCTTCTGAGAATAAAAACAGCTGGAGCTTGTTAAGGTAATTACACAGGGGAAAGGATAATGTACTGGGAACTCCTCAGAGAATCTGATTTGTGGTGAGGGGAGAGAGATAAAAGCTCATTTAGGAACGACATGAACATGCTGCGTAGGTAGCTGTTTATCAGTAAATATCCCACTGAGATTAAGAAAAGCAGTAGCTTAATATTAAGTACTTCCTGGTATGGTTACTGTACTGGTAACACCCCAAAAGAATCTGGATTGTGGTGAGGGAACAGAGAAAAAAGCTCATTTAGGACCTGCACTTACGAAGGGGGTAGGCAGCTGTATATCAGGGAGTAAACCTTCTGAGAATAAAAACAGCTGGAGCTTGTTAAGGTAATTACACAGGGGAAAGGATAATGTACTGGGAACTCCTCAGAAGAATCTGATTTGTGGTGAGGGGAGAGAGATAAAAGCTCATTTAGGAACGACATGAACATGCTGCGTAGGTAGCTGTTTATCAGTAAATATCTCCACTGAGATTAAGAAAAGCAGTAGCTTAATAAATTAAGTACTTCCTGGTATGGTTACTGTACTGGTAACTCCCCAAAAGAATCTGGATTGTGGTGAGGGAACAGAGAAAAAAGCTCATTTAGGACCTGCACTTACGAAGGGGGTAGGCAGCTGTATATCAGGGAGTAAACCTTCTGAGAATAAAAACAGCTGGAGCTTGTTAAGGTAATTACACAGGGGAAAGGATAATGTACTGGGAACTCCTCAGAAGAATCTGATTTGTGGTGAGGGGAGAGAGATAAAAGCTCATTTAGGAACGACATGAACATGCTGCGTAGGTAGCTGTTTATCAGTAAATATCTCCACTGAGATTAAGAAAAGCAGTAGCTTAATAAATTAAGTACTTCCTGGTATGGTTACTGTACTGGTAACTCCCCAAAAGAATCTGGATTGTGGTGAGGGAACAGAGAAAAAAGCTCATTTAGGACCTGCACTTACGAAGGGGTAGGCAGCTGTATATCAGGGAGTAAACCTTCTGAGAATAAAAACAGCTGGAGCTTGTTAAGGTAATTACACAGGGGAAAAGGATAATGTACTGGGAACTCCTCAGAAGAATCTGATTTGTGGTGAGGGGAGAGAGATAAAAGCTCATTTAGGAACGACATGAACATGCTGCGTAGGTAGCTGTTTATCAGTAAATATCTCCACTGAGATTAAGAAAAGCAGTAGCTTAATAAATTAAGTACTTCCTGGTATGGTTACTGTACTGGTAACTCCCCAAAAGAATCTGGATTGTGGTGAGGGAACAGAGAAAAAAGCTCATTTAGGACCTGCACTTACGAAGGGGGTAGGCAGCTGTATATCAGGGAGTAAACCTTCTGAGAATAAAAACAGCTGGAGCTTGTTAAGGTAATTACACAGGGGAAAGGATAATGTACTGGGAACTCCTCAGAAGAATCTGATTTGTGGTGAGGGGAGAGAGATAAAAGCTCATTTAGGAACGACATGAACATGCTGCGTAGGTAGCTGTTTATCAGTAAATATCTCCACTGAGATTAAGAAAAGCAGTAGCTTAATAAATTAAGTACTTCCTGGTATGGTTACTGTACTGGTAACTCCCCAAAAGAATCTGGATTGTGGTGAGGGAACAGAGAAAAAAGCTCATTTAGGACCTGCACTTACGAAGGGGGTAGGCAGCTGTATATCAGGGAGTAAACCTTCTGAGAATAAAAACAGCTGGAGCTTGTTAAGGTAATTACACAGGGGAAAGGATAATGTACTGGGAACTCCTCAGAAGAATCTGATTTGTGGTGAGGGGAGAGAGATAAAAGCTCATTTAGGAACGACATGAACATGCTGCGTAGGTAGCTGTTTATCAGTAAATATCTCCACTGAGATTAAGAAAAGCAGTAGCTTAATAAATTAAGTACTTCCTGGTATGGTTACTGTACTGGTAACTCCCCAAAAGAATCTGGATTGTGGTGAGGGAACAGAGAAAAAAGCTCATTTAGGACCTGCACTTACGAAGGGGGTAGGCAGCTGTATATCAGGGAGTAAACCTTCTGAGAATAAAAACAGCTGGAGCTTGTTAAGGTAATTACACAGGGGAAAGGATAATGTACTGGGAACTCCTCAGAAGAATCTGATTTGTGGTGAGGGGAGAGAGATAAAAGCTCATTTAGGAACGACATGAACATGCTGCGTAGGTAGCTGTTTATCAGTAAATATCTCCACTGAGATTAAGAAAAGCAGTAGCTTAATAAATTAAGTACTTCCTGGTATGGTTACTGTACTGGTAACTCCCCAAAAGAATCTGGATTGTGGTGAGGGAACAGAGAAAAAAGCTCATTTAGGACCTGCACTTACGAAGGGGGTAGGCAGCTGTATATCAGGGAGTAAACCTTCTGAGAATAAAAACAGCTGGAGCTTGTTAAGGTAATTACACAGGGGAAAGGATAATGTACTGGGAACTCCTCAGAAGAATCTGATTTGTGGTGAGGGGAGAGAGATAAAAGCTCATTTAGGAACGACATGAACATGCTGCGTAGGTAGCTGTTTATCAGTAAATATCTCCACTGAGATTAAGAAAAGCAGTAGCTTAATAAATTAAGTACTTCCTGGTATGGTTACTGTACTGGTAACTCCCCAAAAGAATCTGGATTGTGGTGAGGGAACAGAGAAAAAAGCTCATTTAGGACCTGCACTTACGAAGGGGGTAGGCAGCTGTATATCAGGGAGTAAACCTTCTGAGAATAAAAACAGCTGGAGCTTGTTAAGGTAATTACACAGGGGAAAGGATAATGTACTGGGAACTCCTCAGAAGAATCTGATTTGTGGTGAGGGGAGAGAGATAAAAGCTCATTTAGGAACGACATGAACATGCTGCGTAGGTAGCTGTTTATCAGTAAATATCTCCACTGAGATTAAGAAAAGCAGTAGCTTAATAAATTAAGTACTTCCTGGTATGGTTACTGTACTGGTAACTCCCCAAAAGAATCTGGATTGTGGTGAGGGAACAGAGAAAAAAGCTCATTTAGGACCTGCACTTACGAAGGGGTAGGCAGCTGTATATCAGGGAGTAAACCTTCTGAGAATAAAAACAGCTGGAGCTTGTTAAGGTAATTACACAGGGGAAAGGATAATGTACTGGGAACTCCTCAGAAGAATCTGATTTGTGGTGAGGGGAGAGAGATAAAAGCTCATTTAGGAACGACATGAACATGCTGCGTAGGTAGCTGTTTATCAGTAAATATCTCCACTGAGATTAAGAAAAGCAGTAGCTTAATAAATTAAGTACTTCCTGGTATGGTTACTGTACTGGTAACTCCCCAAAAGAATCTGGATTGTGGTGAGGGAACAGAGAAAAAAGCTCATTTAGGACCTGCATCTTACGAAGGGGTAGGCAGCTGTATATCAGGGAGTAAACCTTCTGAGAATAAAAACAGCTGGAGCTTGTTAAGGTAATTACACAGGGGAAAGGATAATGTACTGGGAACTCCTCAGAAGAATCTGATTTGTGGTGAGGGGAGAGAGATAAAAGCTCATTTAGGAACGACATGAACATGCTGCGTAGGTAGCTGTTTATCAGTAAATATCTCCACTGAGATTAAGAAAAGCAGTAGCTTAATAAATTAAGTACTTCCTGGTATGGTTACTGTACTGGTAACTCCCCAAAAGAATCTGGATTGTGGTGAGGGAACAGAGAAAAAAGCTCATTTAGGACCTGCACTTACGAAGGGTAGGCAGCTGTATATCAGGGAGTAAACCTTCTGAGAATAAAAACAGCTGGAGCTTGTTAAGGTAATTACACAGGGGAAAGGATAATGTACTGGGAACTCCTCAGAAGAATCTGATATGTGGTGAGGGGAGAGAGATAAAAGCTCATTTAGGAACGACATGAACATGCTGCGTAGGTAGCTGTTTATCAGTTAATATCTCCACTGAGATTAAGAAAAGCAGTAGCTTAATAAATTAAGTACTTCCTGGTATGGTTACTGTACTGGTAACTCCCCAAAGAATCTGGATTGTGATGAGGGAACAGAGAAAAAAGCTCATTTAGGACCTGCACTTACGAAGGGGGTAGGCAGCTGTATATCAGGGAGTAAACCTTCTGAGAATAAAAACAGCTGGAGCTTGTTAAGGTAATTACTCAGGGGAAAGGATAATGTACTGGGAACTCCTCAGAAGAATCTGATTTGTCGTGAGGGGAGAGAGATAAAAGCTCATTTAGGAACGAGATGGACATGCTGCGTAGGTAGCTGATTATCAGTAAATATCTCCACTGAGATTAAGCAAAAAAGTAGCTTAATAAATTAAGTACTTCCTGGTATGGTTACTGTACTGGTAACTCCCAAAAGAATCTGGATTGTGGTGAGGGAACAGAGAAAAAAGCTCATTTACGACCTGCACTTACGAAGGGGTAGGCAGCTGTATATCAGGGAGTAAACCTTCTGAGAATAAAAACAGCTGGAGCTTGTTAAGGTAATTACACAGGGGAAAGGATAATGTACTGGGAACTCCTCAGAAGAATCTGATTTTTGGTGAGGGGAGAGAGATAAAAGCTCATTTAGGAACGACATGAACATGCTGCGTAGGTAGCTGTTTATCAGTAAATATCTCCAATGAGATTAAGAAAAGCAGTAGCTTAATAAATTAAGTACTTCCTGGTATGGTTACTGTACTGGTAACTCCCCAAAAAAATCTGGATTGTGGTGAGGGAACAGAAAAATGCTCATTTAGGACCTGCAGTTACGAAGGGGGTAGGCAGCTGCATATCAGGGAGTAAACCTTCTGAGAATAAGAACAGCTGGAGCTTGTTAAGGTAATTACACAGGGGAAAGGATAATGTACTGGGAACTCCTCAGAAGAATCTGATATACCATCACAACCCATCACATCATTCCACTTGTCACTTGAAAACTGCCTCTGTGCTCTCTGCTCCATCCTCTCCTCCCCTGCTTTCCCACTTCCCCCTTCCTCCCCCCCTCTCCTCCTGCCTCTCCACCTCTCTATCCTCCTCTACTCTTTCCCCTCCTCCCCTCTTCTTCCTCCCTTCCTCTCCCCTCTCCTCTTCCTCCTTCTCCTCCATTCATCCTTCTCCTCTTCTACGTCCTCTCATCCTTCTATTTTGTATCTTTTCTCTTTTTTCTTTTTCCTCCAGATTGTATTTCCACACTCGAGCAGGCCTGTTTTGAACTCTCAATCTTCTTTCCTCAGCCTACCAACTGTGGGGATTACCATAATTTGCCACCTTTCCTGGCTCAATTTTAAGTAACAAGAGACTTATGTGTAGGACAAAATAGAATGGGATTTCATTCCCCTTTTCATTTGAATACTTTATTCTCTCCTTTCCTCCTCTCCTCTTATGTCCCAGCCTCCTCCACCCCCTCCCCTCCTTCTCTTTTCTTTTTTTCTCCTCTTTTCTCCAGTTATGTTTGCGGTACATGTTACTATTGATGAATCCAAACCCATGTGTTTTAGAATGTGTGCCAGACCACTCCAATGGCATTCATCAGTTGTGGGGTTGTTTGATCAGAGTCCTTGCTCTACCACGCTTGATTGTGTTCTCCTGTTATGCCTAACTTTGTGTGATAATGGAGACTTGAATAAATGGTCAGCTGTGCTTTCACTGTGTTCATGCACTTGCTCTGCCTACACATGTGAGGGTATGTGTGGGGAATCGAGTGCTTTGTGTCTCTATGTGTAAACTTGGACACCCCTTAAGCATGTTTGACAAAAATAAGGCCAACTACCTCCAGGGATTCAGAACATTGGTAAGTCACGGAATGCATTGGGGTAGGGCTTTACATTAAGGAATTGGGTTGTTAGGTGTCTGGGGTTAGAGGTGGGGGTTTCAGGGCTTACGGCTGTTTTCAGGATTGGTTTTTTTAGTTATGCTTTCAGATTGTTTTTTTTAGTTATGCTTCAGATAAGTAGATTACATCCCCACAGTATGTCACGTAATTACACGTCACATAATCACATCACGTCATCACATCACACCATCACTTCACATCACTAGATCCCATCACATCACCAGCTCCCATCACATCACCAGATCACTGCACATCATCACATCACATCATCACAACACATCACATCATTCCCCTTGTCACTTGAAAACTGCCTCTCTCCTCTCCGCTCCTTTCCTCTCCCTCTCCTCCCCCTCCTCCGCCACCATTCCTCCTCCTCCTCCTCCTCCTCTCCTCACATCCTTCTTTTATATTTTTTCTCTTTTCTTTTTCCTCCAGACATTGTATTTCTATATAAGACCAGGCCGGTTTTGAACTCTCAATCTTCAAGCCTCAGCCTATCAACGCTGGGGCTTATGTGAATTTGCCACCCTACCTGGCTCAATTTTTTGACCTAAAAGTTTTAGAAATAGCACTTTTTTTTAGTTCTGTTTTAGTAGCTACAGACACTTGAAGAATAAAATAGAATCGGATTTCAGTACCCTTTTCATATGGAAACTTTGTCTCCTTTTCCTCCCCTCCACCTCCACCCCGCCTCTTCCTCCATTTCTCCTCCTCCCTCTTCTGCTATTCCTCCTTTTCCTTCTCTTCTTCCTTCCCCTTCCTGTCACTGTTCCTCCCTCCCTTACCCCCTCCTCCTCTTATGTGTTTCCTTTCTTTTTTCTCCAGACATTGTATTTGTATTTCTACATTTGACCTGGCCTGTTTTGAACTCTCAATCTTCCTGCCTCAGCCTACCAACTGTGGGGTTTCCCTGAATGTGCCACCCTACTTGGTTCAATTTCATGATCTAAAATTTAGTTCTTGAAACGGCACTTTTTTAGTTTTGTTTTTGCAGCAAGACACTTACATGTAGAATAAAATAGAATGTGATTTCATTCCCCTTTTCATTTGAAAAGTTTATTCTCTCTTCTCCTCTGCTGTCCTTTTTTCCTCTGCCCTTCCCTCTGCCCTTGCTCTCCTCTTCTGTTTTCTCTCTTTTCTGTTTTCTCCAGACATTTTATGTTTGAGGTACATGTTTATTCATGATTCCAAACTTGTATAGTTTAGAATGTGTCTTGTGCTACTCGATGGCCTTCAGTAGTTGTGGGGTTTGTTTGAAAACATTCTTTGCTCTACCATGCTTTATTGTGTGTTTCTGCTGTAGCTAAGTTGGGTGACAATGGAGACTTGAATAAATGGTCAGCTGTGCTTTCACTGTGTTCATGCACCTGCTCTGCACACATGTGAGGGTATGGGTGGGGGGTCGAGTGCTGTATCTCTTTGTTTAAATTTGGACAACCTTTAAGCATGCTTGACTAAAGAGGCCACCTACCTCCAAGCATGCAGAACACTGCTAAGCAATGGCGTGGGTTGGGCATTACTTTAAGGTATTGGTTTTTTAGGTGTCAGTGGTTAAGAGTTCTTAGAGCTACTGTTTTCAGGGTTGTTATGATTGAGATCAGGGTTTTGGTGTCTGGTTGTTGATGTTAAGGATAGGGTTAAGTTGGGTGTTGTTTAGGATACTCAGGGTGTGAATTACAATTTTTAGTTATGCTTCCGAAAGATATATCACATCATCCCATCAAGTCATCACATCATGTCACATTATCACATCACATCACCCCAACCTTATCTGAATGTGCCACCCTACCTGGCTCAATTTTATAATCGAAAAGTTCTTGAAAAGGCACTTTTTTAGTTCTGTTTCAGTAGCTACAGACTTACCTGTAGAATAAAACAGAATGGGATTTCATTTGAAAAGTTTATTCTCCTTGTCCTTCTCCTCTCCTCTTTTTTTGTCCTCTCCTCTCCCCTCTCCTTGTCTTCTCTCTTCTCTGTTTTCTCCATACATTTTATGTTTGAGGTATATGTTAGTATTCATAATTCCAAAACTGTATGATTTAGAATATGTCAGGCCACTCCGATGGCCTTCAGCTGTTGTGGGGTTGCTTGATCAGGGTGCTTGACCTACCATGCTGAATTGTGTGCTCTGGCTGCACATAACTTTGGGTGACAATGGAGACCTGAGTAAATTGTCAGCTGTGCTTTCACTGTGTTCATGCACTTGCTATGCCTACAAACGTGAGGGTATGGGTGGGGGATCGATTGCTGTGTATCTCGGTGTAAATTTGGACACACCTTAAGCATGCTTGAGAAAAGAAGGCCACCTACCACCAAGGATGCAGAATACTGTTAAGTTATGGAGTGTGTTGGATTTGGGCTTTTCTGTAAGGAATTGGGTTGTTAGGTGTCTGGGGTTAGAGGTAGGGGTTTCAGGTCTTAGGGTTACTCTTTAAAGGATTGGTATGATTTAGATTAGGGTTCAGGTGTAGGGCTGTCGATGTTAAGGATAGTGTTAAGGTTGGGTGTTGTTAATGATACTCGTGAGTTACAATTTTTATTCGTGTTGCAGTAAATTAGATTACATACGTCACGTCACATCATTTCACAACCTGCAATCATCACATCAACACACATTTCTCATAACTTGTCATATCTCAACAAGTCACATCCTCAGATAACATCATATATCACATCATCTCATCACATCATCATTTCATGTCACAGCACATCATGTCACACCATCACTTCATTTCCTCAGATCACGTCACATCACATCATCACATCACCAAGCCACAGGACTCCCTCACACCATATGACATCAGTTAACATCATCATATAAAGTCACATCTTAACATCACACTATCACATCACATCCTCAAATCATGTCACAGCACATCACGTCACAATATAATACGTGACGTCTTCATAGTACACCATCATATCCTGTTACCTCACATCACACCATCACTTCAGGTCACATCATATCCTCCATCATCATAATACATCACATCATTCCCCTTGTCACTTGGAAACTGCCTCTGTCCTCTCTGCTCCCTCCTCCCCCATTCTGCTCCCTTCCTCTCCCCGTCTCCTCTCTCTCTTCCCCCCTCCTCCCCTCTTCCCCCTTTTCCATTCCTCGTCTTCCTCCTCTCCCACCCTTTTCTATCTTCTCTCATTATTTTGTTTTTCCTCCATACGATGCATTTCTACTTCAGACCATCGTGGGTATGAATTATCAATCTTCCTGCCTCTGCCTACCAACTGTGGAGCTTACCTGAATTTGCCACCTTACCTGGCTCAAGTTATGATTTAAAAGTTCTTGAAAAGGCACTTTTTTAGTTCTGTTTCAGTAGCAAGAAACTTACGTATAGAATAAAATAGAATGATTTCATTCCCATTTTCGTTTGGAAACTGTTTTCTCTCCGCCTCCAACTCCTTTTCCTCTTCCTCCCCACCGCTCCTTCTCTCTTTTCTCCAGACGTTTTATGCTTGTGTTGCATTCATGATTCCAAGTCCGTGTGGTTCATAATGTGTGCCAGGCCAATCCGATGGCTATCAGCAGTTGTGGAGTTGTGTGGGTTGTTGATCAGAGTCCGTGACATATAATGCCTGATGGTTTGCTCCTGCTGCGCCTAACTTTGGGTGACAATGGAGACTTGAAAAAATGGTCAGCTGTGCTTTCACTCTGTTCATGCACCTGCTCTGCATACACATGCTAGGGTATGAGTGGGGGATCGAGTGCTATGTATCTGTGTGTAAACTTGGAAATCCCCTAAGCATGTTTGAGAAAATAAGGCCACCTACCTCCAAGGATGCAGAACACTGTTAAGCAATGGAGTGTCAGTTGGGCTTTAGTTTAAGTACTTGGGTTGTTACTGTCTGGGGTTAGAGGTAACAGTTGGAGTTCTTAGGACTACTGTTTTCAGGGTTGGTATGATTGAGATTAGTGTTCAGGTGTAGGATTGTCTATATTAAGGATAGGGTTAAGGTTTGGTGTTAAGGATACTCAGGTGTGAATTACAATTAAGTTTTTGGTTATGCTCTAGAAAGATCACATCATCCCATCAACTGACCGCATAACATCCGCATATCACATCACATCCTCAGATCACGCCACATCATCACATCACGCCAACCTCACCTGAATGTGCTACCCTACGTGGTTTAATTTTATGACCTAAAATTTAGTTCTTGAAAAGGCACTTCTTTAGTTCTGTTTTAGGAGCAAGAGACCTATAGAATAAAATAGTATGTGATTTAATTCCCCTTTTCATTTGAAAACTTTATTCTCTCTTCTCCATTTCTTCTTCTGTCCTTTTATCCTATCCTCCCCTATCCCTCTCCTGTCCTCTCCTCTTTTTTTTTTTTTTTTTTTTTTTTTTTTGGCCCGTTCTGGGGCTTGGACTCAGGGTCTGAGCACTGTCCCTGGTTTCTTTTTGCTCAAGGCTAGCACTCTGCCGCTTGAGCCACAGCGCCACTTCTGGCCATTTTCTATGTATGTGATGCTGGGGAATTGAACCCATGGCCTTATGTATACGAAGCAAGCGCTATTGCCACTAGGCCATATCCACAGTCCCTCTTCTCTGTTTTGTCCAGACATTTTATGATTGAGTTACTTGTTAGTATTCATGATTCGAAACCTGTATGGTTCACAATGTTTGTCAGGCCACTTCGATGGCCTTCAGCTGTTATGGGGTTGCTTGATCAGAGTGCTTGACTTACCATGTTTGATGTGCTCCCGCTGTACCTAACTTTGGCTGACAATGGAGATTTCAGTAAATGGTTAGCTGTGCTTTCACTGTGTTCATGTACCTGCTATGCCCACACATGTTAGGGTACGGGTGTGGGAATCAAGTGCTTTGTATCTTTGTGTGTAAACTTGGACACTCCTTAAGCATGCTTGAGAGAAGAAGGCCACCTACCTCCATGGATACAGAACACTGTCTAGTAAGTCATGGAGTGGGTTGGGGTTTTCTGGGTTGTTATGATTGAGATTAGGGTTCAGGTATGGGGTTGTCGATGTTAAGGATAGGGTTTAGGTTGGGTGTTATTAAGGA
>NW_025957326.1:0-56068 GCF_023159225.1 Perognathus longimembris pacificus | reverse complement strand
ACGACATGAACATGCTGCGTAGGTAGCTGTTTATCAGTAAATATCTCCAATGAGATTAAGAAAAGCAGTAGCTTAATAAACTCAGTACTTCCTGGTATGGTTACTGTACTGGTAACTCCCCAAAAGAATCTGGATTGTGGTGAGGGAACAGAGAAAAAAGCTCATTTAGGACCTGCACTTACGAAGGGGGTAGGCAGCTGTATATCAGGGAGTAAACCTTCTGAGAATAAAAACAGCTGGAGCTTGTTAAGGTAATTACACAGGGGAAAGGATAATGTACTGGGAACTCCTCAGAACAATCTGATTTGTGGTGAGGGGAGAGAGATAAAAGCTCATTTAGGAACGACATGAACATGCTCCGTAGGTAGCTGTTTATCAGTAAATATCTCCACTGAGATTAAGAAAAGCAGTAGCTTAATAAATTAAGTACATCCTGGTATGGTTACTGTACTGGTAACTCCCCAAAAGAATCTGGATTGTGGTGAGGGAACAGAGAAAAAAGCTCATTTAGGACCTGCACTTACGAAAGGGGTAGGCAGCTGTATATCAGGGAGTAAACCTTCTGAGAATAAAAACAGCTGGAGCTTGTTAAGGTAATTACACAGGGCAAAGGATAATGTACTGGGAACTCCTCAGAAGAATCTGATTTGTGGTGAGGGTAGAGAGATAAAAGCTCATTTAGGAACGACATGAACATGCTGCGTAGGTAGCTGTTTATCAGTAAATATCTCCACTGAGATTATGAAAAGCAGTAGCTTAATAAATTAAGTACTTCTTGGTATGGGTACTGTACTGGTAACTCCCCAGAAGAATCTGGATTGTGGTGAGGGAACAGAGAAAAATGCTCATTAAAGACCTGCACTTACGAAGGGGGTAGGCCGCAGTATATCTGGGAGTAAACCTTCTGAGAATAAAAACAGCTGGAGCTTGTTAAGGTAATTACACAGGGGAAAGCATAATGTACTTGGAACTCCTCAGAAGAATCTGATTTGTGGTGAGGGTAGAGAGATAAAAGCTCCTTTATGAACGACATGAACATGCTGCGTAGGTAGCTGTTTTTCAGTAAATATCTCCACTGAGATTAAGAAAAGCAGTAGCTTAATAAATTAAGTACTTCCTGGTATGGTTACTGTACTGGTAACTCCCCAAAAGAATCTGGATTGTGGTGAGGTAACAAAGAAAAAAGCTCATTTAGGACATGCCCTTACGAAGGGGGTAGGCAGCTGTATATCAGGGAGTAAACCTTCTGAGAATAAAAACAGCTGGAGCTTGTTAAGGTAATTACACAGGGGAAAGGATATTGTACTGGGAACTCCTCAGAAGAATCTGATTTGTGGTGAGGGGAGAGAGATAAAAGCTCATTTAGGAATGACATGAACATGCTGCGTAGGTAGCTGTTTATCAGTAAATATCTCCACTGAGATTAAGAAAAGCAGTAGCTTAATAAATTAAGTACTTCTTGGTATGGGTACTGTACTGGTAACTCCCCAAAAGAATCTGGATTGTGGTGAGGGAACAGAGAAAAAAGCTCATTAAAGACCTGCACTTACGAAGGGGGTAGGCCGCAGTATATCTCGGAGTAAACCTTCTGAGAATAAAAACAGCTGGCGCTTGTTAAGGTAATTACACAGGGGAAAGGATAATGTACTTGGAACTCCTCAGAAGAATCTGATTTGTGGTGAGGGGAGAGAGATAAATGCTCATTTAAGAACGACATGAACATGCTGCACACGTAGCTGTTTATCAGGAAATATCTCCACTGAGATTAAGAAAAGCAGTAGCTTAATGAATTAAGTACTTCCTGGTATGGTTACTGTACTGGTAACACCCAAAAAGAATCTGGCTAGTGGTGAATGAACAGAGAAAAAAGCTCATTTAGGACCTGCACTTACGAAGGGGTTAGGCAGCTGTATATCAGGGAGTAAACCTTCTGAGAATAAAAACAGCTGGAGCTTGTTAAGGTAATTACACAGGGGAAAGGATAATGTACTGGGAACTCCTCAGAAGAATCTGATTTGTGGTGAGGGGAGAGAGATAAAAGCTCATTTAGGAACGACATGAACATGCTGCGTAGGTAGCTGTTTATCAGTAAATATCTCCACTGAGATTAAGAAAAGCAGTAGCTTAATAAATTAAGTACTTCCTGGTATAGTTACTGTACTGGTAACTTCCCAAAAGAATCTGGATTGTGGTGAGGGAAGAGAGAAAAAAGCTCATTTAGGACCTGCACTTACGAAGGGGGTAGGCAGCTGTATATCAGGGAGTAAACCTTCTGAGAATAAAAACAGCTGGCGCTTGTTAAGGTAATTACACAGGGGAAACGATAATGTACTGGGAACTCCTCAGAAGAATCTGATTTGTGGAGAGTGGAGAGAGATAAAAGATCATTTAGGAACGACATGAACGCGCTGCGTAGGTAGCTGTTTATCAGTAAATATCTCCACTGAGATTAAGAAAAGCAGTAGCTTAATAAATTAAGTACTTCCTGGTATGTTTACTGTACTGGTAACTCCCCAAAAGAATCTGGATTGGGATGAGGTAACAGAGAAAAAAGCTCATATAGGACCTGCACTTACAAAGGGGGTAGGCAACTGTATATCAGGGAGTAAACCTTCTGAGAATAAAAACATCTGGAGCTTGTTAAGGTAATTACACAGGGGAAAGGATAATGTACTGGGAACTCCTCAGAAGAATCTGATTTGTGGTGAGGGGAGAGAGATAAAAGCTCATTTAGGAACGACATGAACATGCTGCGTAGGAAGCTGTTTATCAGTAAATATCTCCACTGAGATTAAGAAAAGCAGTAGCTTAATAAATTATGTACTTCCGGGTATGGTGACTGTACTGGTAACTCCCCAAAAGAATCTAGATTGTGGTGAGGGAACAGAGTAAATAGCTCATTTAGGACCTGCACTTACGAAGGCGGTAGGCAGCTGTATATCAGGGAGTAAACCTTCTGAGAATAAAAACAGCTGGAGTTTGTTATTTTAATTACACAGGGGAAAGGATAATGTACTGGGAACTCCTCAGAAGAATCTGATTTGTGGTGAGAGGAGAGAGATAAAAGCTCATTTAGGAACGACATGAACATGCTGCGTAGGTAGCTGTTTATCAGTAAATATCTCCACTGAGATTAAGCAAAGCAGTAGCTTAATAAATTAAGTACTTCCTGGTATGGTTACTGTACTGGTAACTCCCCAAAAGAATCTGGATTGTGGTGAGGGATCAGAGAAAAAAGCTCATATAGGACCTGCACTTACGAAGGGGGTAGGCAGCTGTATATCAGGGAGTAAACCTTCTGAGAATAAAAACAGCTGGAGCTTGTTAAGGTAATTACACAGGGGAAAGGATAATGTACTGGGAACTCCTCAGAAGAATCTGACTTGTGGTGAGGGGAGAGAGATAAAAGCTCATTTAGGAACGACATGAACATGCTGCGTAGGTAGCTGTTTATCAGTAAATATCTCCACTGAGATTAAGAAAAGCAGTAGCTTAATAAATTAAGTACTTCCTGGAATGGTTACTGTACTGGTAACTCCCCAAAAGAATCTGGATTGTGGTGAGGGAACTGAGAAAAAAGCTCATTTAGGACCTGCACTTACGAAGGGGGTAGGCAGCTGTATATCAGGGAGTAAACCTTCTGAGAATAAAAACAGCTGGAGCTTGTTAAGGTAATTACACAGGGGAAAGGATAATGTACTGGGAACTCCTCAGAAGAATTTGATTTGTGGTGAGGGGAGAGAGATAAAAGCTCATTTAGGAACGACATGAACATGCTGCGTAGGTAGCTGTTTATCAGTAAATATCTCCACTGAGATTAAGAAAAGCAGTAGCTTAATAAATTAAGTACTTCCTGGTATGGTTACTGTACTGGTAACTCCCCAAAAGGATCTGGATTGTGGTGAGGGAACAGAGAAAAAATCTCATATAGGACCTGCACTTACGAAGGGGGTAGGCAGCTTTATATCAGGGAGTAAACCTTCTGAGAATAAAAACAGCTGGAGCTTGTTAAGGTAATTACACAGGGGAAAGGATAATGTACTGGGAACTCCTCAGAAGAATCTGATTTGTGGTGAGGGGAGAGAGATAAAAGCTCATTTAGGAACGACATGAACATGCTGCGTAGGTAGTTGTTTATCAGTAAATATCTCCACTGAGATTTAGAAAAGCAGTAGCTTAATAAATTAAGTACTTCCTGGTATGGTTACTGTACTGGTAACTCCCCAAAAGAATCTGGATTGTGGTGAGGGAACAGAGAAAAAAGCTCATTAAAGACCTGCACTTACGAAGGGGGTAGGCCGCAGTATATCTGGGAGTAAACCTTCTGAGAATAAAAACAGCTGGAGCTTGTTAAGGTAATTACACAGGGGAAAGGATAATGTACTTGGAACTCCTCAGAAGAATCTGATTTGTGGTGAGGGGAGAGAGATAAAAGCTCATTTAAGAACGACATGAACATGCTGCACACGTAGCTGTTTCAGGAAATATCTCCACTGAGATTAAGAAAAGCAGTAGCTTAATGAATTAAGTACTTCCTGGTATGGTTACTGTACTGGTAACTCCCCAAAAGAATCTGGATTGTGGTGAGGGAACAGAGAAAAAAGCTCATTTAGGACCTGCACTTACGAAGGGGTTAGGCAGCTGTATATCAGGGAGTAAACCTTCTAAGAATAAAAACAGCTGGAGCTTGTTAAGGTAATTACACAGGGGAAAGGATAATGTACTGGGAACTCCTCAGAAGAATCTCATTTGTGGTGAGGGGAGAGAGATAAAAGCTCATTTAGGAACGACATGAACATGCTGCGTAGGTAGCTGTTTATCAGTAAATATCTCCACTGAGATTAAGAAAAGCAGTAGCTTAATAAATTAAGTACTTCCTGGTATAGTTACTGTACTGGTAACTTCCCAAAAGAATCTGGATTGTGGTGAGGGAACAGAGAAAAAAGCTCATTTAGGACCTGCACTTACCAAGGGGGTAGGCAGCTGTATATCAGGGAGTAAACCTTCTGAGAATAAAAACAGCTGGAGCTTGTTAAGGTAATTACACAGGGGAAACGATAATGTACTGGGAACTCCTCAGAAGAATCTGATTTGTGGTGAGGGGAGAGAGATAAAAGCTCATTTAGGAACGACATGAACATGCTGCGTAGGTAGCTGTTTATCAGTAAATATCTCCACTGAGATTAAGAAAACCAGTAACTTAATAAATTATGTACTTCCTGGTATGGTGACTGTACTGGTAACTCCCCAAAAGAATCTGGATTGTGTTGAGGGAACAGAGAAAATAGCTCATTTAGGACCTGCACTTACGAAGGGGGTAGGCAGCTGTATATCAGGGAGTAAATCTTCTGAGAATAAAAACAGCTGGAGCTTGTTAAGGTAATTACACAGGGGAAAGGATAATGTACTGGGAACTCCTCAGAAGAATCTGAATTGTGGTGAGGGGAGAGAGATAAAAGCTCATTTAGGAACGACATGAACGTGCTGCGTAGGTAGATGTTTATCAGTAAATATCTCCACTGAGATTAAGAAAAGCAGTAGCTTATAATTAAGTACTTCCTGGGGCTGGGGATATAGCCTAGTGGCAAGAGTGCCTGCCTCGGATACACGAGGCCCTAGGTTCGATTCCCCAGCACCACATATACAGAAAACGGCCAGAAGCGGCGCTGTGGATCAAGAGGCACAGTGCTAGCCTTGAGCGGGAAGAAGCGAGGGACAGTGCTCAGGCCCTGAGTCCAAGGCCAAGGACTGGCCAAAAAAAAACAATAATAATTAAGTACTTCCTGGTATGGTTACTGTACTGGTAACTCCTCAAAGGAATCTGGATTGTGGTGAGGGAACAGAGAAAAAATCTCATATAGGACCTGCACTTACGAAGTGGGTAGGCAGCTGTATATCAGGGAGTAAACCTTCTGAGAATAAAAACAGCTGGAGCTTGTTAAGGTAATTACACAGGGGAAAGGATAATGTACTGGGAACTCCTCAGAAGAATCTGATTTGTGGTGAGGGGAGAGAGATAAAAGCTCATTTAGGAACGACATGAACATGCTGCGTATGTAGCTGTTTATCAGTAAATATCTCCACTGAGATTTAGAAAAGCAGTAGCTTAATAAATTAAGTACTTCCTGGTATGGTTACTGTACTGGTAACTCCCCAAAAGAATCTGGATTGTGGTGAGGGAACAGAGAAAAAAGCTCATATAGGACCTGCACTTACGAAGGGGGTAGGCAGCTGTATATCAGGGAGTAAACCTTCTGAGAATAAAAACAGCTGGAGCTTGTTAAGGTAATTACACAGGGGAAAGGATAATGTACTGGGAACTCCTCAGAAGAATCTGATTTGTGGTGAGGGGAGAGAGATAAAAGCTCATTTAGGAACGACATGAACATGCTGCGTATGTAGCTGTTTATCAGTAAATATCTCCACTGAGATTAAGAAAACCAGTACCTTAATAAATTATGTACTTCCTGGTATGGTGACTGTACTGGTAACTCCCCAAAACAATCTGGATTGTGGTGAGGGAACAGAGAAAATAGCTCATTTAGGACCTGCACTTACGAAGGGTTAGGCAGCTGTATATCAGGGAGTAAACCTTCTGAGAATAAAAACAGCTGGAGCTTGTTAAGGTAATTACACAGGGGAAAGGATAATGTACTGGGAACTCCTCAGAAGAATCTGATTTGTGGTGAGGGGAGAGAGATAAAAGCTCATTTAGGAACGACATGAACATGCTGCGTATGTAGCTGTTTATCAGTAAATATCTCCACTGAGATTTAGAAATGCAGTAGCTTAATAAATTAAGTACTTCCTGGTATGGTTACTGTACTTGTAACTCCCCAAAAGAATCTGGATTGTGGTGAGGGAACAGAGAAAAAAGCTCATTTAGCACCTGCACTTACGAAGGGGGTAGGCAGCTGTATCAGGGAGTAAACCTTCTGAGAATAAAAACAGCTGGAGCTTGTTAAGGTAATTACACAGGGGAAAGGATAATGTACTGGGAACTCCTCAGAAGAATCTGATTTGTGGTGAGGGGAGAGAGATAAAAGCTCATTTAGGAACGACATGAACATGCTGGGTACGTAGCTGTTTATCAGTAAATATCTCCACTAAGATTAAGAAAAGCAGTAGATTATAATTAAGTACTTCCTGGGGCTGGGGATATAGCCTAGTGGCAAGAGTGCCTGCCTCGGATACACGAGGCCCTAGGTTCGATTCCCCAGCACCACATATACAGAAAACGGCCAGAAGCGGCGCTGTGGATCAAGAGGCACAGTGCTAGCCTTGAGCGGGAAGAAGCGAGGGACAGTGCTCAGGCCCTGAGTCCAAGGCCAAGGACTGGCCAAAAAAAAACAATAATAATTAAGTACTTCCTGGTATGGTTACTGTACTGGTAACTCCTCAAAGGAATCTGGATTGTGGTGAGGGAACAGAGAAAAAATCTCATATAGGACCTGCACTTACGAAGTGGGTAGGCAGCTGTATATCAGGGAGTAAACCTTCTGAGAATAAAAACAGCTGGAGCTTGTTAAGGTAATTACACAGGGGAAAGGATAATGTACTGGGAACTGCTCAGAAGAATCTGATTTGTGGTGAGGGGAGAGAGATAAAAGCTCATTTAGGAACGACATGAACATGCTGCGTATGTAGCTGTTTATCAGTAAATATCTCCACTGAGATTTAGAAAAGCAGTAGCTTAATAAATTAAGTACTTCCTGGTATGGTTACTGTACTGGTAACTCCCCAAAAGAATCTGGATTGTGGTGAGGGAACAGAGAAAAAAGCTCATATAGGACCTGCACTTACGAAGGGGGTAGGCAGCTGTATATCAGGGAGTAAACCTTCTGAGAATAAAAACAGCTGGAGCTTGTTAAGGTAATTACACAGGGGAAAGGATAATGTACTGGGAACTCCTCAGAAGAATCTGATTTGTGGTGATGGGAGAGAGATAAAAGCTCATTTAGGAACGACATGAACGTGCTGCGTATGTAGCTGTTTATCAGTAAATATCTCCACTGAGATTAAGAAAACCAGTACCTTAATAAATTATGTACTTCCTGGTATGGTGACTGTACTGGTAACTCCCCAAAACAATCTGGATTGTGGTGAGGGAACAGAGAAAATAGCTCATTTAGGACCTGCACTTACGAAGGGGGTAGGCAGCTGTATATCAGGGAGTAAACCTTCTGAGAATAAAAACAGCTGGAGCTTGTTAAGGTAATTACACAGGGGAAAGGATAATGTACTGGGAACTCCTCAGAAGAATCTGATTTGTGGTGAGGGGAGAGAGATAAAAGCTCATTTAGGAACGACATGAACATGCTGCGTATGTAGCTGTTTATCAGTAAATATCTCCACTGAGATTTAGAAAAGCAGTAGCTTAATAAATTAAGTACTTCCTGGTATGGTTACTGTACTTGTAACTCCCCAAAAGAATCTGGATTGTGGTGAGGGAACAGAGAAAAAAGCTCATTTAGCACCTGCACTTACGAAGGGGGTAGGCAGCTGTATCAGGGAGTAAACCTTCTGAGAATAAAAACAGCTGGAGCTTGTTAAGGTAATTACACAGGGGAAAGGATAATGTACTGGGAACTCCTCAGAAGAATCTGATTTGTGGTGAGGGGAGAGAGATAAAAGCTCATTTAGGAACGACATTAACATGCTGCGTAGGTACCTGTTTATCAGTAAATATCTCCACTGAGATTTAGAAAAGCAGTAGCTTAATAAATTAAGTACTTCCTGGTATGGTTACTGTACTGGTAACTCCCCAAAAGAATCTGGATTGTGGTGAGGGAACAGAGAAAAAAGCTCATTAAAGACCTGCACTTAAGAAGGGGGTAGGCCGCAGTATATCTGGGAGTAAACCTTCTGAGAATAAAAACAGCTGGAGCTTGTTAAGGTAATTACACAGGGCAAAGGATAATGTACTTGGAACTCCTCAGAAGAATCTGATTTGTGGTGAGGGGATTGAGATAAAAGCTCATATAAGAATGACATGAACATGCTGCACACGTAGCTGTTTATCAGGAAATATCTCCACTGAGATTAAGAAAAGCAGTAGCTTAATGAATTAAGTACTTCCTGGTATGGTTACTGTACTGGTAACTCCCCAAAAGAATCTGGATTGTGGTGAGGGAACAGAGAAAAAAGCTCATTTAGGACCTGCACTTACGAAGGGGTTAGGCAGCTGTATATCAGGGAGTAAACCTTCTGAGAATAAAAACAGCTGGAGCTTGTTAAGGTAATTACACAGGGGAAAGGATAATGAACTGGGATCTCCGCAGAAGAATCTGACTTGTGGTGGGGGAGAGAGATAAAAGCTCATTTAGGACCTGCACTTACGAAGGGGGTAGGCAGCTGTATATCAGGGAGTATACCTTCTGAGAATAAAAACAGCTGGAGCTTGTTAAGGTAATTACACAGTGGAAAGGATAATGTACTGGGAACTCCTCAGAAGATTCTCATTTGTGGTGAGGGGAGAGAGATAAAAGCTCATTTAGGAACGTCATGAACATGCTGCGTAGGTAGCTGTTTATCAGTAAATATCTCCACTGAGATTAAGAAAAGCAGTAGCTTAATAAATTAAGTACTTCCTGGTATGGTTACTGAACTGGTAACTCCCCAAAAGAATCTGGATTGTGGTGAGGGAACAGAGAAAAAAGCTCATTTAGGACCTGCACTTACGAAGGGGGTAGGCAGCTGTATATCAGGGAGTCAACCTTCTGAGAATAAAAACAGCTGGAGCTTGTTAAGGTAATTACACAGGGGAAAGTATAATGTACTGGGAACTCCTCAGAAGAATCTGATTTGTGGTGAGGGGAGAGAGATAAAAGCTCATTTAGGAACGACATGAATATGCTGCGTAGGTAGCTGTTTATCAGTAAATATCTCCACTGAGATTAAGAAAAGCAGGAGCATAATAAATTAAGTACTTCCTGGTATGGTTACTGTACTGGTAACTCCCCAAAAGAATCTGGATTGTGGTGAGGGAACAGAGAAAGAAGCTCATTTAGGACCTGCACTTATGAAGGGGGTAGGCAGCTGTATATCAGGGAGTAAACCTTCTGAGAATAAAAACAGCTGGAGCTTGTTAAGGTAATTACACAGGGGAAAGGATAATGTACTGGGAACTCCTCAGAAGAATCTGATTTGTGGTGAGGGGAGAGAGATAAAAGCTCATTTAGGAACGACATGAACATGCTGAGTAGGTAGCTGTTTATCAGTAAATATCCCCACTGAGATTAAGAAAAGCAGTAGCTTAATAAATTAAGTACTTCCTGGTATGGTTACTGTACTGGTAACTCCCCAAAAGAATCTGGATTGTGGTGAGGGAACAGAGAAAAAGCTCATTTAGGACCTGAACTTACGAAGGGGTAGGCAGCAGTATATCAGGGAGTAAACCTTCTGAGAAAAAAAGCAGCTGGAGCTTGTTAAGGTAATTACACAGGGGAAAGGATAATGTACTGGGAACTCCTCAGAAGAATCTCATTTGTGGTGAGGGGAGAGAGATAAAAGCTCATTTAGGAACGACATGAACATGCTGCGTAGGTAGCTGTTTATCAGTAAATATCTCCACTGAGATTAAGAAAAGCAGCAGCTTAATAAATTAAGTACTTCCTGGTATGGTTACTGTACTGGTAACTCCCCAAAAGAATCTGGATTGTGGTGAGGGAACAGAGAAAAAAGCTCATTTAGGACCTGCACTGACGAAGGGGGTAGGCAGCTGTATATCAGGGAGTAAACCTTCTGAGAATAAAACCAGCTGGAGCTTGTTAAGGTAATTACACAGGGGAAAGGATAATGTACTGGGAACTCCTCAGAAGAATCTGATTTGTGTTGAGGGGAGAAAGAAAAAAGCTCATTTAGGAACGACATGAACATGCTGCGTAGGTAGCTGTTTATCAGTAAATATCTCCACTGAGATTAAGAAAAGCAGTAGCTTAATAAATTAAGTACTTCCTGGTATGGTTACTGTACTGGTAACTCCCCAAAAGAATCTGGATTGTGGTGAGCGAACAGAGAAAAATGCTCATTTAGGACCTGCACTGACGAAGGGGGTAGGCAGCTGTATATCAGGGAGTAAACCTTCTTATAATAAAAACAGCTGGAGCTTGTTAAGGTAATTACACAGGGGAAAGGATAATGTACTGGGAACTCCTCAGAAGAATCTGATTTGTGGTGAGGGGAGAGAGATAAAATCTCATTTAGGAACGACATGAACATGCTGCGTAGGTAGTTGTTTATCAGTAAATATCTCCACTGAGATTAAGAAAAGCAGTAGCTTAATAAATTAAGGACTTCCTGGTATGGTTACTGTAATGGTAACTCCCCAAAAGAATCTGGATTGTGGTGAGGGAACAGAGAAAAATGCTCATTTAAGACCTGCACTTACGAAGGGGGTAGGCAGCTGTATATCAGGGAGTAAACCTTCTGAGAATAAAAACAGCTGGAGCTTGTTAAGGTAATTACACAGGGGAAATTATAAAGTACTGGGAACTCCTCAGAAGAGTCTGATTTGTGGTGAGGGGAGAGAGATAAAAGCTCATATAGGAACGACATGAACATGCTGCGTAGGTAGCTGTTTATCAGTAAATATCTCCACTGAGATTAAGAACAGCAGTAGCTTAATAAATTAAGTACTTCCTGGTATGGTTACTGTACTGGTAACTCCCCAAAAGAATCTGGATTGACGTGAGGGAACAGAGAAAAAAGCTCATTTAGGACCTGCACTTACGAAGGGGGTAGGCAGCTGTATATCAGGGAGTAAACCTTCTGAGAATAAAAACAGCTGGAGCTTGTTAAGGTAATTACACAGGGCAAAGGATAATGTACTGGGAACTCCACAGAAGAATCTGATTTGTGGTGAGGGGAGAGAGATAAAAGCTCATTTAGGAACGACATGAACATGCTGCGTAGGTAGCTGTTTATCAGTAAATATCTCCACTGAGATTAAGAAAAGCAGTAGCTTAATAAATTAAGTACTTCCTGGTATGGTTACTGTACTGGTAACTCCCCAAAAGAATCTGGATTGTGGTGAGGGAAGAGAGAAAAAAGCTCATTTAGGACCTGCACTTATGAATTGGGTAGGCAGCTGTATATCAGGGATTAAACCTTCTGAGAATAAAAACAGCTGGAGCTTGTTAAGTTAATTACACAGGGGAAAGGATAATGTACTGGGAACTCCTCAGAAGAATCTGATTTGTGGTGAGGGGAGAGAGATAAAAGCTCATTTAGGACCTGCACTTATGAAGGGGGTAGGCAGCAGTATATCAGGGAGTAAACCTTCTGAGAATAAAAACAGCTGGAGCTTGTTAAGGTAATTACACAAGGGAAAGGATAATGTACTGGGAACAATTAGGAAGAATCTGATTTGTGGTGAGGGGAGAGAGATAAAAGCTCATTTAGGAACGACATGAACATGCTGCGTAGGTAGCTGTTTATCAGTAAATATCTCCACTGAGATTAAGAAAAGCAGTAGCTTAATAAATTAAGTACTTCCTGGTATGGTTACTGTACTGGTAACTCCCCAAAAGAATCTGGAATGTGGTGAGGGAAGAGAGAAAAAAGCTCATTTATGACCTGCACTTACGAATTGGGTAGGCAGCTGTATATCAGGGATTAAACCTTCTGAGAATAAAAACAGCTGGAGCTTGTTAAGTTAATTACACAGGGGAAAGCATAATGTACTGGGAACTCCTCAGAAGAATCTGATTTGTGGTGAGGGGAGAGAGATAAAAGCTCATTTAGGAACGACATGAACATGCTGCGTAGGTAGCTGTTTATCTGTAAATATCTCCACTGAGATTAAGAAAAGCAGTAGCTTAATAAATTAAGTACTTCCTGGTATGGTTACTGTACTGGTAACTCCCCAAAAGAATCTGGATTGTGGTGAGAGAACAGAAAAAAAAGCTCATTTAGGACCTGCACTTATGAACGGGGTAGGCCGCAGTATATCAGGGAGTAAACCTTCTGAGAATAAAAACAGCTGGAGCTTGTTAAGGTAATTACACATGGGAAAGGATAATGTACTGGGAACAATTAGGAAGAATCTGATTTGTGGTGAGGGGAGAGAGATAAAAGCTCATTTAGGAACGACATGAACATGCTGCGTAGGTAGCTGTTTATCAGTAAATATCTCCACTGAGATTAAGAAAAGCAGTAGCTTAATAAGGTAAGTACTTCCTGGTATGGTTACTGTACTGGTAACTCCCCAAAAGAATCTGGATTGTGGTGAGCGAACAGAGAAAAATGGTCATTTAGGACCTGCACTGACGAAGGGGGTAGGCAGCTGTATATCAGGGAGTAAACCTTCTGATAATAAAAACAGCTGGAGCTTGTTAAGGTAATTACACAGGGGAAAGGATAATGTACTGGGAACTCCTCAGAAGAATCTGATTTGTGGTGAGGGGAGAGAGATAAAAGCTCATTTAGGAACGACATGAACATGCTGCGTAGGTAGCTGTTTATCAGTAAATATCTCCACTGAGATTAAGAAAAGCAGTAGCTTAATAAATTAAGTACTTCCTGGTATGGTTACTGTACTGGTAACTCCCCAAAAGAATCTGGATTGTGGTGAGGGAACAGAGAAAAAAGCTCATTTAGGACCTGCACTTACGAAGGGGGTAGGCAGCTGTATATCAGGGAGTATCCCTTCCGAGAATAAAAACAGCTGGAGCTAGTTAAGGTAATTACACAGGGGAAAGGATAATGTACTGGGAACTCCTCAGAAGAATCTGATTTGTGGTGAGGGGAGAGAGATAAAAGCTCATTTAGGAACGATATGTACATGCTGCGTAGGTAGCTGTTTATCAGTAAATATCTCCACTGAGATTAAGAAAAGCAGTAGCTTAATAAATTAAGTACCTTCCTGGTATGGTTACTGTACTGGTAACTCCCCAAAAGAATCTGGATTTTGGTGAGGGAACAGAGAAAAAAGCTCATTTAGGACCTGCACTTACGAAGGGGGTAGGCAGCTGTATATCAGGGAGTAAACCTTCTGAGAATAAAAACAGCTGGAGCTTGTTAAGGTAATTACACAGGGGAAAGGATAATGTACTGGGAACTCCTCAGAAGAATCTGATTTGTGGTGAGGGGAGAGAGATAAAAGCTCATTTAGGAACGACATGAACATGCTGCATACGTAGCTGTTTATCAGTAAATATCTCCACTGAGATTAAGAAAAGCAGTAGCTTAATAAATTAAGTACTTCCTGGTATGGTTATTGTACTGGTAACTCCCCAAAAGAATCTGGATTGTGGTGAGGGAACAGAGAAAAAAGCTCATTTAGGACCTGCACTTACGAAGGGGGTAGGCAGCTGTATATCAGGGAGTAAACCTTCTGAGAATAAAAACAGCTGGAGCTTGTTAAGGTAATTACACAGGGGAAAGGATAATGTACTGGGAACTCCTCAGAAGAATCTGATTTCTGGTGAGGGGACAGAGATAAAAGCTCACTTAGGAACGCATGAACATGCTGCGTAGGTAGCTGTTTGTCAGTAAATATCTACACTGAGATTAAGAAAAGCAGTAGCCTAATAAATTAAGTACTTCCTGGTATGGTTACTGTACTGGTAACTCCCCAAAAGAATCTGGATTGTGGTGAGGGAAGAGAGAAAAAAGCTCATTTAGGACCTGCACTTACGAATTGGGTAGGCAGCTGTATATCAGGGATTAAACCTTCTGAGAATAAAAACAGCTGGAGCTTGTTAAGGTAATTACACAGGGCAAAGGATAATGTACTGGGAACTCCTCAGAAGAATCTGATTGGTGGTGAGGGGAGAGAGATAAAAGCTCATTTAGGAACGACATGAACATGCTGCGTAGGTAGCTGTTTATCAGTAAATATCTCCACTGAGATTAAGAAAAGCAGTAGCTTAATAAATTAAGTACTTCCTGGTATGGTTACTGTACTGGTAACTCCCCAAAAGAATCTGGATTGTGGTGAGGAAACAGAAAAAAAAAGCTCATTTAGGACCTGCACTTACGAAGGGGGTAGGCAGCTGTATATCAGGGAGTAAACCTTCTGAGAATAAAAACAGCTGGAGCTTGTTAAGGTAATTACACAGGGCAAAGGATAATGTACTGGGAACTCCTCAGAAGAATCTGATTTGTGGTGAGGGGAGAGAGATAAAAGCTCATTTAGGAACGACATGAACATGCTCCGTAGGTAGCTGTTTATCAGTAAATATCTCCACTGAGATTAAGAAAAGCAGTAGCTTAATAAATTAAGTACTTCCTGGTATGGTTACTGTACTGGTAACTCCCCAAAAGAATCTGGATTGTGGTGAGGGAACAGAGAAAAAAGCTCATTTAGGACCTGCACTTACGAAGGGGGTAGGCAGCTGTATATCAGGGAGTAAACCTTCAGAGAATAAAAACAGCTGGAGCTTGTTAAGGTAATTACACAGGGGAAAGGATAATGTACTGGGAACACCTCAGAAGAATCTGATTTGTGGTGAGGGGAGAGAGATAAAAGCTCATTTAGGAACGACATGAACATGCTGCGTAGGTAGCTGTTTATCAGTAAATATCTAAACTGAGATTAAGAAAAGCAGTAGCTTAATAAATTAAGTACTTCCTGGTATGGTTGCTGTACTGGTAACTCACCAAAAGAATCTGGATTGTGGTGACTTAGCAGAGAAAAAAGCTCATTTAGGACCTGCACTTACGAAGGGGGTAGGCAGCTGTATATCAGGGAGTAAACCTTCCGAGAATAAAAACAGCTGGAGCTTGTTAAGGTAATTACACAGGGGA
Organism: Perognathus longimembris pacificus; assembly: GCF_023159225.1. Classification (NCBI taxonomy): domain Eukaryota; kingdom Metazoa; phylum Chordata; class Mammalia; order Rodentia; family Heteromyidae; genus Perognathus; species Perognathus longimembris. The sequence goes on along the minus strand of NW_025957326.1, from coordinate 40,318 downwards.
AAGGATAATGTACTGGGAACTCCTCAGAAGAATCTGATTTGTGGTGAGGGGAGAGAGATAAAAGCTCATTTAGGAACGACATGAACATGCTGCGTAGGTAGCTGTTTATCAGTAAATATCTCCACTGAGATTAAGAAAAGCAGTAGCTTAATAAATTAAGTACTTCCTGGTATGGTTACTGTATTGGTACCTCCCCAAAAGAATCTGGATTTTGGTGAGGGAACAGAGAAAAAAGCTCATTTAGGACCTGCACTTACGAAGGGGGTAGGCAGCTGTATATCAGGGAGTAAACCTTCTGAGAATAAAAACAGCTGGAGCTTGTTAAGGTAATTACACAGGGGAAAGGATAATGTACTGGGAACTCCTCAGAAGAATCTGATTTGTGGTGAGGGGAGAGAGATAAAAGCTCATTTAGGAACGACATGAACATGCTGCGTACGTAGCTGTTTATCAGTAAATATCTCCACTGAGATTAAGCAAAGCAGTAGCTTAATAAATTAAGTACTTCCTGGTATGGTTACTGTACTGGTAACTCCCCAAAAGAATCTGGATTGTGGTGAGGGAACAGAGAAAAAAGCTCATTTAGGACCTGCACTTACGAAGGGGGTAGGAAGCTGTATATCAGGGAGTAAAACTTCTGAGAATAAAAACAGCTGGAGCTTGTTAAGGTAATTACACAGGGGAAAGGATAATGTACTGGGAACTCCTCATAAGAATCTGATTTGTGGTGAGGGGAGAGAGATAAAAGCTCATTTAGGAACGACATGAATATGCTGCGTAGGTAGCTGTTTATCAGTAAATATCTCCACTGAGATTAAGGAAAGCTGTAGCTTAATAAATTAAGTACTTCCTGGTATGGTAACTGTACTGGTAACTCCCCAAAAGAATCAGGATTGTGGTGAGGGAACAGAGAAAAAAGCTCATTTAGGACCTGCACTTACGAAGGGGGTAGGCAGCTGTATATCAGGGAGTAAACCTTCTGAGAATAAAAACAGCTGGAGCTTGTTAAGGTAATTACACAGGGGAAATGATAATGTACTGGGAACAATTCAGAAGAATCTGATTTGTGGTGAGGGGAGGGAGATAAAAGCTCATTTAGGAACGACATGAACATGCTGTGTAGGTAGCTGTTTATCAGTAAATATCTCCATTGAGATTAAGAAAAGCAGTAGCTTAATAAATTAAGTACTTCCTGGTATGGTTACTGTACTGGTAACTCCCCAAAATAATCTGGATTGTGGTGAGGGAACAGAGAAAAAAGCTCATTTAGGACCTGCATTTACGAAGGGGGTAGGCAGCTGTATATCAGGGAGTAAACCCTCTGAGAATAAAAACAGCTGGAGCTTGTTAAGGTAATTACACAGGGGAAAGGATAATGTACTGGGAACTCCTCAGAAGAATCTGATTTGTGGTGAGGGGAGAGAGATAAAAGCTCATTTAGGAACGACATGAACATGCTGCGTAGGGAGCTGTTTATCAGTAAATATCTCCACTGAGATTAAGAAAAGCAGTAGCTTAATGTATTACGTACTTCCTGGTATGGTTACTGTACTGGTAACTCCCCAAAAGAATCTGGATTGTGGTGAGGGAACAGAGAAAAAAGCTCATTTAGGACCTGCAATGACGAAGGGGTTAGGCAGCTGTATATCAGGGAGTAAACCTTCTGAGAATAAAAACAGCTGGAGCTTGTTAAGGTAATTACACAGGGGAAAGGATAATGTACTGGGAACTCCTCAGCAGAATCTGATTTGTGGTGAGGGGAGAGAGATAAAAGTTCATTTAGGAACGACACGAACATGCTGCGTAGGTAGCTGTTTATCAGTAAATATCTCCACTGAGATTAAGAAAAGCAGTAGCTTAATAAATTAAGTACTTCCTGGTATGGGTACTGTACTGGTAACTCCCCAAAAGAATCTGGATTGTGGTGAGGGAACAGAGAAAAAAGCTCATTTAGGACCTGCACTTACGAAGGGGGTAGGCAGCTGTATATCAGGGAGTATCCCTTCCGAGAATAAAAACAGCTGGAGCTTGTTAAGGTAATTACACAGGGGAAAGGATAATGTACTGGGAACTCCTCAGAAGAATCTGATTTGTGGAGAGGGGAGAGAGATAAAAGCTCATTTATGAACGACATGAACATGCTGCGTAGGTAGCTGTTTATCAGTAAATATCTCCACTGAGATTAAGAAAAGCAGTAGCTTAATAAATTAAGTACTTCCTGGTATGGTTACTGTACTGGTACCTCCCCAAAAGAATCTGGATTGTGGTGAGGGAACAGAGAAAAAATCTCATTTAGGACCTGCACTTACGAAGGGGTTAGGCAGCTGTATATCAGGGAGTAAACCTTCTGATAATAAAAACAGCTGGTGCTTGTTAAGGTAATTACACAGGGGAAAGGATAATGTACTGGGAACTCCTCAGAAGAATCTGATTTGTGGTGAGGGGAGAGAGATAAAAGCTCATTTAGGAACGATATGTACATGCTGCGTAGGTAGCTGTTTATCAGTAAATATCTCCACTGAGATTAAGAAAAGCAGTAGCTTAATAAATTAAGTACCTTCCTGGTATGGTTACTGTACTGGTAACTCCCCAAAAGAATCTGGATTTTGGTGAGGGAACAGAGAAAAAAGCTCATTTAGGACCTGCACTGACGAAGGGGGTAGGCAGCTGTATATCAGGGAGTAAACCTTCTGAGAATAAAAACAGCTGGAGCTTGTTAAGGTAATTACACAGGGGAAAGGATAATGTACTGGGAACTCCTCAGAAGAATCTGATTTGTGGTGAGGGGAGAGAGATAAAAGCTCATTTAGGAACGACATGAATATGCTGCGTAGGTAGCTGTTTATCAGTAAATATCTCCACTGAGATTAAGAAAAGCAGGAGCTTAATAAATTAAGTACTTCCTGGTATGGTTACTGTACTGGTAACTCCCCAAAAGAATCTGGATTGTGGTGAGGGAACAGAGAAAGAAGCTCATTTAGGACCTGCACTTATGAAGGGGGTAGGAAGCTGTATATCAGGGAGTAAACCTTCTGAGAATAAAAACAGCTGGAGCTTGTTAAGGTAATTACACAGGGGAAAGGATAATGTACTGGGAACTCCTCAGAAGAATCTGATTTGTGGTGAGGGGAGAGAGATAAAAGCTCATTTAGGAACGACATGAACATGCTGCGTAGGTAGCTGTTTATCAGTAAATATCCCCACTGAGATTAAGAAAAGCAGTAGCTTAATAAATTAAGTACTTCCTGGTATGGTTACTGTACTGGTAACTCCCCAAAAGAATCTGGATTGTGGTGAGGGAACAGAGAAAAAGCTCATTTAGGACCTGAACTTACGAAGGGGGTAGGCAGCAGTATATCAGGGAGTAAACCTTCTGAGAAAAAAAGCAGCTGGAGCTTGTTAAGGTAATTACACAGGGGAAAGGATAATGTACTGGGAACTCCTCAGAAGAATCTCATTTGTGGTGAGGGGAGAGAGATAAAAGCTCATTTAGGAACGACATGAACATGCTGCGTAGGTAGCTGTATATCAGTAAATATCTCCACTGAGGTTAAGAAAAGCAGCAGCTTAATAAATTAAGTACTTCCTGGTATGGTTACTGTACTGGTAACTCCCCAAAAGAATCTGGATTGTGGTGAGGGAACAGAGAAAAAAGCTCATTTAGGACCTGCACTGACAAAGGGGGTAGGCAGCTGTATATCAGGGAGTAAACCTTCTGAGAATAAAACCAGCTGAAGCTTGTTAAGGTAATTACACAGGGGAAAGGATAATGTACTGGGAAATCCTCAGAAGAATCTGATTTGTGTTGAGGGGAGAAAGAAAAAAGCTCATTTAGGAACGACATGAACATGCTGCGTAGGTAGCTGTTTATCAGTAAATATCTCCACTGAGATTAAGAAAAGCAGTAGCTTAATAAATTAAGTACTTCCTGGTATGGTTACTGTACTGGTAACTCCCCAAAAGAATCTGGATTGTGGTGAGCGAACAGAGAAAAATGCTCATTTAGGACCTGCACTGACGAAGGGGGTAGGCAGCTGTATATCAGGGAGTAAACCTTCTGATAATAAAAACAGCTGGAGCTTGTTAAGGTAATTACACAGGGGAAAGGATAATGTACTGGGAACTCCTCAGAAGAATCTGATTTGTGGTGAGGGGAGAGAGATAAAAGCTCATTTAGGAAGGACATGAATATGCTGCGTAGGTAGCTGTTTATCAGTAAATATCTCCACTGAGATTAAGGAAAGCTGTAGCTTAATAAATTAAGTACTTCCTGGTATGGTAACTGTACTGGTAACTCCCCAGAAGCATCAGGATTGTGGTGAGGGAACAGAGAAAAAAGCTCATTTAGGACCTGCACTTACGAAGGGGGTAGGCAGCTGTATATCAGGGAGTAAACCTTCTGAGAATAAAAACAGCTGGAGCTTGTTAAGGTAATTACACAGGGGAAATGATAATGTACTGGGAACAATTCAGAAGAATCTGATTTGTGGTGAGGGGAGGGAGATAAAAGCTCATTTAGGAACGACATGAACATGCTGTGTAGGTAGCTGTTTATCAGTAAATATCTCCATTGAGATTAAGAAAAGCAGTAGCTTAATAAATTAAGTACTTCCTGGTATGGTTACTGTACTGGTAACTCCCCAAAATAATCTGGATTGTGGTGAGGGAACAGAGAAAAAAGCTCATTTAGGACCTGCATTTACGAAGGGGGTAGGCAGCTGTATATCAGGGAGTAAACCCTCTGAGAATAAAAACAGCTGGAGCTTGTTAAGGTAATTACACAGGGGAAAGGATAATGTACTGGGAACTCCTCAGAAGAATCTGATTTGTGGTGAGGGGAGAGAGATAAATGCTCATTTAGGAACGACATGAACATGCTGCGTAGGGAGCTGTTTATCAGTAAATATCTCCACTGAGATTAAGAAAAGCAGTAGCTTAATGTATTACGTACTTCCTGGTATGGTTACTGTACTGGTAACTCCCCAAAAGAATCTGGATTTTGGTGAGGGAACAGAGAAAAAAGCTCATTTAGGACCTGCAATGACGAAGGGGTTAGGCAGCTGTATATCAGGGAGTAAACCTTCTGAGAATAAAAACAGCTGGAGCTTGTTAAGGTAATTACACAGGGGAAAGGATAATGTACTGGGAACTCCTCAGCAGAATCTGATTTGTGGTGAGGGGAGAGAGATAAAAGTTCATTTAGGAACGACACGAACATGCTGCGTAGGTAGCTGTTTATCAGTAAATATCTCCACTGAGATTAAGAAAAGCAGTAGCTTAATAAATTAAGTACTTCCTGGTATGGGTACTGTACTGGTAACTCCCCAAAAGAATCTGGATTGTGGTGAGGGAACAGAGAAAAAAGCTCATTTAGGACCTGCACTTACGAAGGGGGTAGGCAGCTGTATATCAGGGAGTATCCCTTCCGAGAATAAAAACAGCTGGAGCTTGTTAAGGTAATTACACAGGGGAAAGGATAATGTACTGGGAACTCCTCAGAAGAATCTGATTTGTGGAGAGGGGAGAGAGATAAAAGCTCATTTAGGAACGACATGAACATGCTGCGTAGGTAGCTGTTTATCAGTAAATATCTCCACTGAGATTAAGAAAAGCAGTAGCTTAATAAATTAAGTACTTCCTGGTATGGTTACTGTACTGGTACCTCCCCAAAAGAATCTGGATTGTGGTGAGGGAACAGAGAAAAAAGCTCATTTAGGACCTGCACTTACGAAGGGGTTAGGCAGCTGTATATCAGGGAGTAAACCTTCTGATAATAAAAACAGCTGGTGCTTGTTAAGGTAATTACACAGGGGAAAGGATAATGTACTGGGAACTCCTCAGAAGAATCTGATTTGTGGTGAGGGGAGAGAGATAAAAGCTCATTTAGGAACGATATGTACATGCTGCGTAGGTAGCTGTTTATCAGTAAATATCTCCACTGAGATTAAGAAAAGCAGTAGCTTAATAAATTAAGTACCTTCCTGGTATGGTTACTGTACTGGTAACTCCCCAAAAGAATCTGGATTTTGGTGAGGGAACAGAGAAAAAAGCTCATTTAGGACCTGCACTGACGAAGGGGGTAGGCAGCTGTATATCAGGGAGTAAACCTTCTGAGAATAAAAACAGCTGGAGCTTGTTAAGGTAATTACACAGGGGAAAGGATAATGTACTGGGAACTCCTCAGAAGAATCTGATTTGTGGTGAGGGGAGAGAGATAAAAGCTCATTTAGGAACGACATGAATATGCTGCGTAGGTAGCTGTTTATCAGTAAATATCTCCACTGAGATTAAGAAAAGCAGGAGCTTAATAAATTAAGTACTTCCTGGTATGGTTACTGTACTGGTAACTCCCCAAAAGAATCTGGATTGTGGTGAGGGAACAGAGAAAGAAGCTCATTTAGGACCTGCACTTATGAAGGGGGTAGGAAGCTGTATATCAGGGAGTAAACCTTCTGAGAATAAAAACAGCTGGAGCTTGTTAAGGTAATTACACAGGGGAAAGGATAATGTACTGGGAACTCCTCAGAAGAATCTGATTTGTGGTGAGGGGAGAGAGATAAAAGCTCATTTAGGAACGACATGAACATGCTGCGTAGGTAGCTGTTTATCAGTAAATATCCCCACTGAGATTAAGAAAAGCAGTAGCTTAATAAATTAAGTACTTCCTGGTATGGTTACTGTACTGGTAACTCCCCAAAAGAATCTGGATTGTGGTGAGGGAACAGAGAAAAAGCTCATTTAGGACCTGAACTTACGAAGGGGGTAGGCAGCAGTATATCAGGGAGTAAACCTTCTGAGAAAAAAAGCAGCTGGAGCTTGTTAAGGTAATTACACAGGGGAAAGGATAATGTACTGGGAACTCCTCAGAAGAATCTCATTTGTGGTGAGGGGAGAGAGATAAAAGCTCATTTAGGAACGACATGAACATGCTGCGTAGGTAGCTGTTTATCAGTAAATATCTCCACTGAGGTTAAGAAAAGCAGCAGCTTAATAAATTAAGTACTTCCTGGTATGGTTACTGTACTGGTAACTCCCCAAAAGAATCTGGATTGTGGTGAGGGAACAGAGAAAAAAGCTCATTTAGGACCTGCACTGACAAAGGGGGTAGGCAGCTGTATATCAGGGAGTAAACCTTCTGAGAATAAAACCAGCTGGAGCTTGTTAAGGTAATTACACAGGGGAAAGGATAATGTACTGGGAAATCCTCAGAAGAATCTGATTTGTGTTGAGGGGAGAAAGAAAAAAGCTCATTTAGGAACGACATGAACATGCTGCGTAGGTAGCTGTTTATCAGTAAATATCTCCACTGAGATTAAGAAAAGCAGTAGCTTAATAAATTAAGTACTTCCTGGTATGGTTACTGTACTGGTAACTCCCCAAAAGAATCTGGATTGTGGTGAGCGAACAGAGAAAAATGCTCATTTAGGACCTGCACTGACGAAGGGGGTAGGCAGCTGTATATCAGGGAGTAAACCTTCTGATAATAAAAACAGCTGGAGCTTGTTAAGGTAATTACACAGGGGAAAGGATAATGTACTGGGAACTCCTCAGAAGAATCTGATTTGTGGTGAGGGGAGAGAGATAAAAGCTCATTTAGGAACGACATGAACATGCTGCGTAGGTAGCTGTTTATCAGTAAATATCTCCACTGAGATTAAGAACAGCAGTAACTTAATAAATTAAGTACTTCCTGGTATGGTTACTGTACTGGTAACTCCCCAAAAGAATCTGGATTGTGGTGAGGGAACAGAGAAAAAAGCTCATTTAGGACCTGCACTTACGAAGGGGGTAGGCAGCTGTATATCAGGGAGTAAACCTTCTGAGAATAAAAACAGCTGGAGCTTGTTAAGGTAATTACACAGGGGAAAGGATATTGTACTGGGAACTCCTCAGAAGAATCTGATTTGTGATGAGGGGAGAGAGATAAAAGCTCATTTAGGAACGACATGAACAGGCTTCGTAGGTAGCTGATTATCAGTAAATATCTCCACTGAGATTAAGAAAAGCAGTAGCTTAATAAATTAAGTACTTCCTGGTATGGTTACTGTACTGGTAACTCCCCAAAAGAATCTGGATTGTGGTGAGGGAACAGAGAAAAAAGCTCATTTAGGACCTGCACTGACGAAGGGGGTAGGCAGCTGTATATCAGGGAGTAAACCTTCTGACAATAAAAAAAGCTGGAGCTTGTTAAGGTAATTACACAGGGGAAAGGATAATGTACTGGGAACTCCTCAGAAGAATCTGATTTGTGGTGAGGGAAGAGAGATAAAAGCTCACTTAGGAACGCATGAACATGCTGCGTAGGTAGCTGTTTGTCAGTAAATATCTACACTGAGATTAAGAAAAGCAGTAGCTTAATAAATTAAGTACTTCCTGGTATGGTTACTGTACTGGTAACTAACCAAAAGAATCTGGATTGTGGTGAGGGAACAGAGACAAAATCTCATTTAAGACCTGCACTGACGAAGGGGTTAGGCAGCTGTATATCAGGGAGTAAACCTTCTGAGAATAAAAACAGCTGGAGCTTGTTAAGGTAATTACACAGGGGAAAGGATAATGTACTGGGAACTCCTCAGAAGAATCTGATTTGTGGTGAGGGGAGAGAGATAAAAGCTCATTTAGGAACGACATGAACATACTGCGTAGGAAGCTGTTTATCAGTAAATATCTCCACTGAGATTAAGAAAAGTAGTAGCTTAAAAAATTAAATACTTCCTGGTATGGGTACTGTACTGGTAACTCCCCAAAAGAATCTGGATTGTGGTGAGGGAACAGAGAAAAATGCTCATTTATGACCGGCACTTACGAAGGGGGCAGGCAGCTGTATATCAGGGAGTAAACCTTCTGAGAATAAAAACAGCTGGAGCTTGTTAAGTTAATTACACAGGGGAAAGGATAATGTACTGGGAACTCCTCAGAAGAATCTGATTTGTCGTTAGGGGAGAGAGAAAAAAGCTCATTTAGGAACGACATGAACATGCTGCTTAGGTACTATTTATCAGTAAATATCTCCACTGAGATTAAGAAAAGCAGTAGATTAATAAATTAAGTACTTCCTGGTATGGTTACTGTACTGGTAACTCCCCAAAAGAATCTGGATTGTGGTGAGGGAACAGAAAAAAAAGCTCATTTAGGACCTGCACTTACGAAGGGGTTAGGCAGCTGTATATCAGGGAGTAAACCTTCTGATAATAAAAACAGCTGGAGCTTGTTAAGGTAATTACACAGGGGAAAGGATAATGTACTGGGAACTCCTCAGAAGAATCTGATTTGTGGTGAGGGGAGAGAGATAAAAGCTCATTTAGGAACGACATGAACATGCTGCGTAGGTAGCTGTTTATCAGTAAATATCTCCACTGAGATTAAGGAAAGCTGTAGCTTAATAAATTAAGTACTTCCTGGTATGGTAACTGTACTGGTAACTCCCCAGAAGCATCAGGATTGTGGTGAGGGAACAGAGAAAAAAGCTCATTTAGGACCTGCACTTACGAAGGGGGTAGGCAGCTGTATATCAGGGAGTAAACCTTCTGAGAATAAAAACAGCTGGAGCTTGTTAAGGTAATTACACAGGGGAAATGATAATGTACTGGGAACAATTCAGAAGAATCTGATTTGTGGTGAGGGGAGGGAGATAAAAGCTCATTTAGGAACGACATGAACATGCTGTGTAGGTAGCTGTTTATCAGTAAATATCTCCATTGAGATTAAGAAAAGCAGTAGCTTAATAAATTAAGTACTTCCTGGTATGGTTACTGTACTGGTAACTCCCCAAAATAATCTGGATTGTGGTGAGGGAACAGAGAAAAAAGCTCATTTAGGACCTGCATTTACGAAGGGGGTAGGCAGCTGTATATCAGGGAGTAAACCCTCTGAGAATAAAAACAGCTGGAGCTTGTTAAGGTAATTACACAGGGGAAAGGATAATGTACTGGGAACTCCTCAGAAGAATCTGATTTGTGGTGAGGGGAGAGAGATAAAAGCTCATTTAGGAACGACATGAACATGCTGCGTAGGGAGCTGTTTATCAGTAAATATCTCCACTGAGATTAAGAAAAGCAGTAGCTTAATGTATTACGTACTTCCTGGTATGGTTACTGTACTGGTAACTCCCCAAAAGAATCTGGATTTTGGTGAGGGAACAGAGAAAAAAGCTCATTTAGGACCTGCAATGACGAAGGGGTTAGGCAGCTGTATATCAGGGAGTAAACCTTCTGAGAATAAAAACAGCTGGAGCTTGTTAAGGTAATTACACAGGGGAAAGGATAATGTACTGGGAACTCCTCAGCAGAATCTGATTTGTGGTGAGGGGAGAGAGATAAAAGTTCATTTAGGAACGACACGAACATGCTGCGTAGGTAGCTGTTTATCAGTAAATATCTCCACTGAGATTAAGAAAAGCAGTAGCTTAATAAATTAAGTACTTCCTGGTATGGGTACTGTACTGGTAACTCCCCAAAAGAATCTGGATTGTGGTGAGGGAACAGAGAAAAAAGCTCATTTAGGACCTGCACTTACGAAGGGGGTAGGCAGCTGTATATCAGGGAGTATCCCTTCCGAGAATAAAAACAGCTGGAGCTTGTTAAGGTAATTACACAGGGGAAAGGATAATGTACTGGGAACTCCTCAGAAGAATCTGATTTGTGGAGAGGGGAGAGAGATAAAAGCTCATTTAGGAACGACATGAACATGCTGCGTAGGTAGCTGTTTATCAGTAAATATCTCCACTGAGATTAAGAAAAGCAGTAGCTTAATAAATTAAGTACTTCCTGGTATGGTTACTGTACTGGTACCTCCCCAAAAGAATCTGGATTGTGGTGAGGGAACAGAGAAAAAAGCTCATTTAGGACCTGCACTTACGAAGGGGTTAGGCAGCTGTATATCAGGGAGTAAACCTTCTGATAATAAAAACAGCTGGTGCTTGTTAAGGTAATTACACAGGGGAAAGGATAATGTACTGGGAACTCCTCAGAAGAATCTGATTTGTGGTGAGGGGAGAGAGATAAAAGCTCATTTAGGAACGATATGTACATGCTGCGTAGGTAGCTGTTTATCAGTAAATATCTCCACTGAGATTAAGGAAAGCTGTAGCTTAATAAATTAAGTACTTCCTGGTATGGTAACTGTACTGGTAACTCCCCAGAAGCATCAGGATTGTGGTGAGGGAACAGAGAAAAAAGCTCATTTAGGACCTGCACTTACGAAGGGGGTAGGCAGCTGTATATCAGGGAGTAAACCTTCTGAGAATAAAAACAGCTGGAGCTTGTTAAGGTAATTACACAGGGGAAATGATAATGTACTGGGAACAATTCAGAAGAATCTGATTTGTGGTGAGGGGAGGGAGATAAAAGCTCATTTAGGAACGACATGAACATGCTGTGTAGGTAGCTGTTTATCAGTAAATATCTCCATTGAGATTAAGAAAAGCAGTAGCTTAATAAATTAAGTACTTCCTGGTATGGTTACTGTACTGGTAACTCCCCAAAATAATCTGGATTGTGGTGAGGGAACAGAGAAAAAAGCTCATTTAGGACCTGCATTTACGAAGGGGGTAGGCAGCTGTATATCAGGGAGTAAACCCTCTGAGAATAAAAACAGCTGGAGCTTGTTAAGGTAATTACACAGGGGAAAGGATAATGTACTGGGAACTCCTCAGAAGAATCTGATTTGTGGTGAGGGGAGAGAGATAAAAGCTCATTTAGGAACGACATGAACATGCTGCGTAGGGAGCTGTTTATCAGTAAATATCTCCACTGAGATTAAGAAAAGCAGTAGCTTAATGTATTACGTACTTCCTGGTATGGTTACTGTACTGGTAACTCCCCAAAAGAATCTGGATTTTGGTGAGGGAACAGAGAAAAAAGCTCATTTAGGACCTGCAATGACGAAGGGGTTAGGCAGCTGTATATCAGGGAGTAAACCTTCTGAGAATAAAAACAGCTGGAGCTTGTTAAGGTAATTACACAGGGGAAAGGATAATGTACTGGGAACTCCTCAGCAGAATCTGATTTGTGGTGAGGGGAGAGAGATAAAAGTTCATTTAGGAACGACACGAACATGCTGCGTAGGTAGCTGTTTATCAGTAAATATCTCCACTGAGATTAAGAAAAGCAGTAGCTTAATAAATTAAGTACTTCCTGGTATGGGTACTGTACTGGTAACTCCCCAAAAGAATCTGGATTGTGGTGAGGGAACAGAGAAAAAAGCTCATTTAGGACCTGCACTTACGAAGGGGGTAGGCAGCTGTATATCAGGGAGTATCCCTTCCGAGAATAAAAACAGCTGGAGCTTGTTAAGGTAATTACACAGGGGAAAGGATAATGTACTGGGAACTCCTCAGAAGAATCTGATTTGTGGAGAGGGGAGAGAGATAAAAGCTCATTTAGGAACGACATGAACATGCTGCGTAGGTAGCTGTTTATCAGTAAATATCTCCACTGAGATTAAGAAAAGCAGTAGCTTAATAAATTAAGTACTTCCTGGTATGGTTACTGTACTGGTACCTCCCCAAAAGAATCTGGATTGTGGTGAGGGAACAGAGAAAAAAGCTCATTTAGGACCTGCACTTACGAAGGGGTTAGGCAGCTGTATATCAGGGAGTAAACCTTCTGATAATAAAAACAGCTGGTGCTTGTTAAGGTAATTACACAGGGGAAAGGATAATGTACTGGGAACTCCTCAGAAGAATCTGATTTGTGGTGAGGGGAGAGAGATAAAAGCTCATTTAGGAACGATATGTACATGCTGCGTAGGTAGCTGTTTATCAGTAAATATCTCCACTGAGATTAAGAAAAGCAGTAGCTTAATAAATTAAGTACCTTCCTGGTATGGTTACTGTACTGGTAACTCCCCAAAAGAATCTGGATTTTGGTGAGGGAACAGAGAAAAAAGCTCATTTAGGACCTGCACTGACGAAGGGGGTAGGCAGCTGTATATCAGGGAGTAAACCTTCTGAGAATAAAAACAGCTGGAGCTTGTTAAGGTAATTACACAGGGGAAAGGATAATGTACTGGGAACTCCTCAGAAGAATCTGATTTGTGGTGAGGGGAGAGAGATAAAAGCTCATTTAGGAACGACATGAATATGCTGCGTAGGTAGCTGTTTATCAGTAAATATCTCCACTGAGATTAAGAAAAGCAGGAGCTTAATAAATTAAGTACTTCCTGGTATGGTTACTGTACTGGTAACTCCCCAAAAGAATCTGGATTGTGGTGAGGGAACAGAGAAAGAAGCTCATTTAGGACCTGCACTTATGAAGGGGGTAGGAAGCTGTATATCAGGGAGTAAACCTTCTGAGAATAAAAACAGCTGGAGCTTGTTAAGGTAATTACACAGGGGAAAGGATAATGTACTGGGAACTCCTCAGAAGAATCTGATTTGTGGTGAGGGGAGAGAGATAAAAGCTCATTTAGGAACGACATGAACATGCTGCGTAGGTAGCTGTTTATCAGTAAATATCCCCACTGAGATTAAGAAAAGCAGTAGCTTAATAAATTAAGTACTTCCTGGTATGGTTACTGTACTGGTAACTCCCCAAAAGAATCTGGATTGTGGTGAGGGAACAGAGAAAAAGCTCATTTAGGACCTGAACTTACGAAGGGGGTAGGCAGCAGTATATCAGGGAGTAAACCTTCTGAGAAAAAAAGCAGCTGGAGCTTGTTAAGGTAATTACACAGGGGAAAGGATAATGTACTGGGAACTCCTCAGAAGAATCTCATTTGTGGTGAGGGGAGAGAGATAAAAGCTCATTTAGGAACGACATGAACATGCTGCGTAGGTAGCTGTTTATCAGTAAATATCTCCACTGAGGTTAAGAAAAGCAGCAGCTTAATAAATTAAGTACTTCCTGGTATGGTTACTGTACTGGTAACTCCCCAAAAGAATCTGGAGGTGGTGAGGGAACAGAGAAAAAAGCTCATTTAGGACCTGCACTGACAAAGGGGGTAGGCAGCTGTATATCAGGGAGTAAACCTTCTGAGAATAAAACCAGCTGGAGCTTGTTAAGGTAATTACACAGGGGAAAGGATAATGTACTGGGAAATCCTCAGAAGAATCTGATTTGTGTTGAGGGGAGAAAGAAAAAAGCTCATTTAGGAACGACATGAACATGCTGCGTAGGTAGCTGTTTATCAGTAAATATCTCCACTGAGATTAAGAAAAGCAGTAGCTTAATAAATTAAGTACTTCCTGGTATGGTTACTGTACTGGTAACTCCCCAAAAGAATCTGGATTGTGGTGAGCGAACAGAGAAAAATGCTCATTTAGGACCTGCACTGACGAAGGGGGTAGGCAGCTGTATATCAGGGAGTAAACCTTCTGATAATAAAAACAGCTGGAGCTTGTTAAGGTAATTACACAGGGGAAAGGATAATGTACTGGGAACTCCTCAGAAGAATCTGATTTGTGGTGAGGGGAGAGAGATAAAAGCTCATTTAGGAACGACATGAACATGCTGCGTAGGTAGCTGTTTATCAGTAAATATCTCCACTGAGATTAAGAACAGCAGTAACTTAATAAATTAAGTACTTCCTGGTATGGTTACTGTACTGGTAACTCCCCAAAAGAATCTGGATTGTGGTGAGGGAACAGAGAAAAAAGCTCATTTAGGACCTGCACTTACGAAGGGGGTAGGCAGCTGTATATCAGGGAGTAAACCTTCTGAGAATAAAAACAGCTGGAGCTTGTTAAGGTAATTACACAGGGGAAAGGATATTGTACTGGGAACTCCTCAGAAGAATCTGATTTGTGATGAGGGGAGAGAGATAAAAGCTCATTTAGGAACGACATGAACAGGCTTCGTAGGTAGCTGATTATCAGTAAATATCTCCACTGAGATTAAGAAAAGCAGTAGCTTAATAAATTAAGTACTTCCTGGTATGGTTACTGTACTGGTAACTCCCCAAAAGAATCTGGATTGTGGTGAGGGAACAGAGAAAAAAGCTCATTTAGGACCTGCACTGACGAAGGGGGTAGGCAGCTGTATATCAGGGAGTAAACCTTCTGACAATAAAAAAAGCTGGAGCTTGTTAAGGTAATTACACAGGGGAAAGGATAATGTACTGGGAACTCCTCAGAAGAATCTGATTTGTGGTGAGGGAAGAGAGATAAAAGCTCACTTAGGAACGCATGAACATGCTGCGTTGGTAGCTGTTTGTCAGTAAATATCTACACTGAGATTAAGAAAAGCAGTAGCTTAATAAATTAAGTACTTCCTGGTATGGTTACTGTACTGGTAACTAACCAAAAGAATCTGGATTGTGGTGAGGGAACAGAGACAAAATCTCATTTAAGACCTGCACTGACGAAGGGGTTAGGCAGCTGTATATCAGGGAGTAAACCTTCTGAGAATAAAAACAGCTGGAGCTTGTTAAGGTAATTACACAGGGGAAAGGATAATGTACTGGGAACTCCTCAGAAGAATCTGATTTGTGGTGAGGGGAGAGAGATAAAAGCTCATTTAGGAACGACATGAACATACTGCGTAGGAAGCTGTTTATCAGTAAATATCTCCACTGAGATTAAGAAAAGTAGTAGCTTAAAAAATTAAATACTTCCTGGTATGGGTACTGTACTGGTAACTCCCCAAAAGAATCTGGATTGTGGTGAGGGAACAGAGAAAAATGCTCATTTATGACCGGCACTTACGAAGGGGGCAGGCAGCTGTATATCAGGGAGTAAACCTTCTGAGAATAAAAACAGCTGGAGCTTGTTAAGTTAATTACACAGGGGAAAGGATAATGTACTGGGAACTCCTCAGAAGAATCTGATTTGTCGTTAGGGGAGAGAGAAAAAAGCTCATTTAGGAACGACATGAACATGCTGCTTAGGTACTATTTATCAGTAAATATCTCCACTGAGATTAAGAAAAGCAGTAGATTAATAAATTAAGTACTTCCTGGTATGGTTACTGTACTGGTAACTCCCCAAAAGAATCTGGATTGTGGTGAGGGAACAGAAAAAAAAGCTCATTTAGGACCTGCACTTACGAAGGGGTTAGGCAGCTGTATATCAGGGAGTAAACCTTCTGATAATAAAAACAGCTGGAGCTTGTTAAGGTAATTACACAGGGGAAAGGATAATGTACTGGGAACTCCTCAGAAGAATCTGATTTGTGGTGAGGGGAGAGAGATAAAAGCTCATTTAGGAACGACATGAACATGCTGCGTAGGTAGCTGTTTATCAGTAAATATCTCCACTGAGATTAAGAAAAGCAGTAGCTTAATAAATTAAGTACTTCCTGGTATGGTTACTGTACTGGTAACTCCCCAAAAGAATCTGGATTGTCGTGAGGGAACAGAGAAAAAAGCTCATTTATGACCTGCACTTACGAGGGGGGTAGGCAGCTGTATATCAGGGAGTAAACCTTCTGAGAATAAAAACAGCTGGAGCTTGTTAAGGTAATTATACAGGGGAAATTATAAAGTACTGGGAACTCCTCAGAAGAATCTGATTTGTGGTGAGGGGAGAGAGATAAAAGCTCATTTAGGAACGACATGAACATGCTGCGTAGGTAGCTGTTTATCTGTAAATATCTCCACTGAGATTAAGAAAAGCAGTAGCTAAATAAATTAAGTACTTCCTGGTATGGTTACTGTACTGGTAACTCCCCAAAAGAATCTGGATTGTGGTGAGAGAACAGAAAAAAAAGCTCATTTAGGACCTGCACTTATGAACGGGGTAGGCAGCAGTATATCAGGGAGTAAACCTTCTGAGAATAAAAACACCTGGAGCTTGTTAAGGTAATTACACATGGGAAAGGATAATGTACTGGGAACAATTAGGAAGAATCTGATTTGTGGTGAGGGGAGAGAGATAAAAGCTCATTTAGGAACGACATGAACATGCTGCGTAGGTAGCTGTTTATCAGTAAATATCTCCACTGAGATTAAGAAAAGCAGTAGCTTAATAAGGTAAGTACTTCCTGGTATGGTTACTGTACTGGTAACTCCCCAAAAGAATCTGGATTGTGGTGAGCGAACAGAGAAAAATGGTCATTTAGGACCTGCACTTACGAGGGGGGTAGGCACCTGTATATCAGGGAGTAAACCTTCTGAGAATAAAAACAGCTGGAGCTTGTTAAGGTACTTATACAGGGGAAATTATAAAGTACTGGGAACTCCTCAGAAGAATCTGATTTGTGGTGAGGGGAGAGAGATAAAAGCTCATTTAGGAACGACATGAACATGCTGCGTAGGTAGCTGTTTATCAGTAAATATCTCCACTGAGATTAAGAACAGAAGTAGCTTAATAAATTAAGTACTTCCTGGTATGGTTACTGTACTGGTAACTCCCCAAAAGAATCTGGATTGTGGTGAGGGAACAGAGAAAAAAGCTCATTTAGGACCTGCACTTACGAAGGGGGTAGGCAGCTGTATATCAGGGAGTAAACCTTCTGAGAATAAAAACAGCTGGAGCTTGTTAAGGTAATTACACAGGGCAAAGGATAATGTACTGGGAACTCCTCAGAAGAATCAGATTTGTGGTGAGGGGAGAGAGATAAAAGCTCATTTAGGAACGACATGAACATGCTGCGTAGGTAGCTGTTTATCAGTAAATATCTCCACTGAGATTAAGAAAAGCAGTAGCTTAATAAATTAAGTACTTCCTGGTATGGTTACTGTACTGGTAACTCCCCAAAAGAATCTGGATTGTGGTGAGGGAACAGAGAAAAAAGCTCATTTAGGACCTGCACTTACGAAGGGGGTAGGCAGCTGTATATCAGGGAGTATCCCTTCCGAGAATAAAAACAGCTGGAGCTTGTTAAGGTAATTACACAGGGGAAAGGATAATGTACTGGGAACTCCTCAGAAGAATCAGATTTGTGCAGAGGGGAGAGAGATAAAAGCTCATTTAGGAACGACATGAACATGCTGCGTAGGTAGCTGTTTATCAGTAAATATCTCCACTGAGATTAAGAAAAGCAGTAGCTTAATAAATTAAGTACTTCCTGGTATGGTTACTGTACTGGTACCTCCCCAAAAGAATCTGGATTGTGGTGAGGGAACAGAGAAAAAAGCTCATTTAGGACCTGCACTTACGAAGGGGTTAGGCAGCTGTATATCAGGGAGTAAACCTTCTGATAATAAAAACAGCTGGTGCTTGTTAAGGTAATTACACAGGGGAAAGGATAATGTACTGGGAACTCCTCAGGAGAATCTGATTTGTGGTGAGGGGAGAGAGATAAAAGCTCATTTAGGAACGATATGTACATGCTGCGTAGGTAGCTGTTTATCAGTAAATATCTCCACTGAGATTAAGAAAAGCAGTAGCTTAATAAATTAAGTACCTTCCTGGTATGGTTAATGTACTGGTAACTCCCCAAAAGAATCTGGATTGTGGTGAGGGAACAGAGAAAAAAGCTCATTTAGGACCTGCACTTACGAAGGGGGTAGGCAGCTGTATATCAGGGAGTAAACCTTCTGAGAATAAAAACAGCTGGAGCTTGTTAAGGTAATTACACAGGGCAAAGGATAATGTACTGGGAACTCCTCAGAAGAATCTGATTTGTGGTGAGGGGAGAGAGATAAAAGCTAATTTAGGAACGACATGAACATTCTCCGTAGGTAGCTGTTTATCAGTAAATATCTCCACTGAGATTAAGAAAAGCAGTAGCTTAATAAATTAAGTACTTCCTGGTATGGTTACTGTACTGGTAACTCCCCAAAAGAATCTGGATTGTGCTGAGGGATCAGAGAAAAAAGCTCATTTAGGACCTGCACTTACGAAGGGGGTAGGCAGCTGTATATCAGGGAGTAAACCTTCTGAGAATAAAAACAGCTGGAGATTGTTAAGGTAATTACACAGGGGAAAGGATAATGTACTGGGAACTCCTCAGAAGAATCTGATCTGTGGTGAGGGGAGAGAGGTAAAAGCTCATTTAGGAACGACAAGAAAATGCTGCGTAGGTCGCTGTTTATAAGTAAATATCTCCACTGAGATTAAGAAAAGCAGTAGCTTAATAAATTAAGTACTTCCTGGTATGGTTACTGTACTGGTAACTCCCCAAAAGAATCTGGATTGTGGTGAGGGAACAGAGAAAAAAGCTCATTTAGGACCTGCACTTACGAAGGGGGTAGGCAGCTGTATATCAGGGAGTAAACCTTCTGCGAATAAAAACAGCTGGAGCTTGTTAAGGTAATTACAAAGGGGAAAAGATAATGTACTTTGAACTCCTCAGAAGAATCTGATTTGTGGTGAGGGGAGAGAGATAAAAGCTCATTTAGGAACGACATGAACATGCTGCGTACGTACCTGTTTATCAGTAAATATCTCCACTGAGATTAAGAAAAGCAGTAGCTTAATAAATTAAGTACTTCCTGGTATGGTTACTGTACTGGTAACTCCCCAAAAGAATCTGGATTGTGGTGAGGGAACAGAGAAAAAAGCTCATTTAGGACCTGCACTTACAAAGGGGGTAGGCAGCTGTATATCAGGGAGTAAACCTTCTGAGAATAAAAACAGCTGGAACTTGTTAAGGTAATTACACAGGGGAAAGGATAATGTACTGGGAACTCCTCAGAAGAATCTGATTTGTGGTGAGGGGAGAGAGATAAAAGCTCATTTAGGAACGACATGTACATGCTGCGTAGGTAGCTGTTTATCAGTATATATCTCCACTGAGATTAAGAAAAGCAGTAGCTTAATAAATTAAGTACTTCCTGGTATGCTTACTGTAGTGGTAACTCCCCAAAAGAATCTGGATTGTGGTGAGGGAACAGAGAATAAAGCTCATTTAGGACCTGCACTTACGAAGGGGGTAGGCAGTTGTATATCAGGGAGTAAACCTTCTGCGGATAAAAACAGCTGGAGCTTGTTAAGGTAATTACACAGGGGATAGGATAATGTACTGGGAACTCCTCAGAAGAATCTGATTTGTGGTGAGGGGAGAGAGATAAAAGCTCATTTAGGAACGACATGAACATGCTGCATACGTAGCTGTTTATCAGTAAATATCTCCACTGAGATGAAGAAAAGCAGTAGCTTAATAAATTAAGTACTTCCTGGTATGGTTACTGTACTGGTAACTCCCCAAAAGAATCTGGATTGTGGTGAGGGAACAGAGAAAAAAGCTCATTTAGGACCTGCACTTCCGAAGGTCGTAGGCAGCTGTATATCAGGGAGTAAACCTTCTGAGAATAAAAACAGCTGGAGCTTGTTAAGGTAATTACACAGGGGAAAGGATAATGTACTGGGAACTAATCAGAAGAATCTGATCTGTGGTGAGGGGAGAGAGATAAAAGCTCATTTAGGAACGACATGAACATGCTGCGTGGGTAGCTGTTTATCAGTAAATATCTCCACTGAGATTAAGAAAAGCAGTAGCTTAATAAATTAAGTACTTCCTGGTATGGTTACTGTACTAGTAACTCCCCAAAAGAATCTGGATTGTGGTGAGGGAACAGAGAAAAAAGCTCATTTAGGACCTGCACTTACAAAGGGGCTAGGCAGCTGTATATCAGGGAGTAAACCTTCTGAGAATAAAAACAACTGGAACTTGTTAAGGTAATTACACAGGGGAAAGGATAATGTACTGGGAACTCCTCAGAAGAATCTGATTTGTGGTGAGGGGAGAGAGATAAAAGCTCATTTAGGAACGACATGTACATGCTGCGTAGGTAGCTGTTTATCAGTAAATATCTCCACTGAGATTAAGAAAAGCAGTAGCTTAATAAATTAAGTGCTTCCTGGTATGGTTACTGTACTGGTAACTCCCCAAAAGAATCTGGATTGTGGTGAGGGAACAGAGAATAAAGCTCATTTAGGACCTGCACTTACGAAGGGGGTAGGCAGTTGTATATCAGGGAGTAAACCTCCTGCAGATAAAAACAGCTGGAGCTTGTTAAGGTAATTACACAGGGGAAAGGATAATGTACTGGGAACTCCTCAGAAGAATCTGATTTGTGGTGAGGGGAGAGAGATAAAAGCTCATTTAGGAACGACATGAACATGCTGCATACGTAGCTGTTTATCAGTAAATATCTCCACTGAGATTAAGGAAAGAAGTAGCTTAATAAATTAAGTACTTCCTGGTATGGTTACTGTACTGGTAACTCCCCAAAAGAATCTGGATTGTGGTGAGGGAACAGAGAAAAAAGCTCATTTAGGACCTGCACTTACGCAGGGGGTAGGCAGCTGTATATCAGGGAGTAAACCTTCTGAGAATAATAACAGCTTGAGCTCTTTAAAGTAATTACACAGGGGAAAGGATAATGTACTGGGAACTCCTCAGAAGAATCTGATTTGTGGTGAGGGGAGACAGATAAAAGCTCATTTAGGAACGACATGGACATGCTGCCTAGGTAGCTGTTTATCAGTAAATATCTCCACTGAGATTAAGAAAAGCAGTAGCTAAATAAATTAAGTACTTCCAGGTATGGTTCCTAACTGGTAACTCTCCAAAAGAATCTGGATCGTGGTGAGGGAACAGAGAAAAAAGCTCATTTAGGACCTGCACTTACGAAGGGGCTAGGCAGCTGTATATCAGGGAGTAAACCTTCTGCGAATAAAAACAGCTGGAGCTTGTTAAGGTAATTACACAGAGGAAAGGATAATGTACTGGGAACTCCTCAGAAGAATCTGATTTGTGGTGAGGGGAGAGAGATAAAAGCTCATTTAGGAACCACATGAACATGCTGCGTACGTAGCTGTTTATCAGTAAATATCTCCACTGAGATCAAGAAAAGCAGTAGCTTAATAAATTAATTACTTCCTGGTATTGTTACTGTACTGGTAACTCCCCAAAAGAATCTGGATTGTGGTGAGGGAACAGAGAAAAATGCTCATTTAAGACCTGCACTTACGAAGGGGGTAGGCAGCTGTATATCAGGGAGTAAACCTTCTGAGAATAAAAACAGCGGGTGCTTGTTAAGGTATTACACAGGGGAAAGGATAATGTACTGGGAACTCCTCAGAAGAATCTGATTTGTGGTGAGGGGAGAGAGATAAAAGCTCATTTAGGAACGACATAAACATGCTGTGTAGGTAGCTGTTTATCAGTAAATATCTCCAAGGAGATTAAGAAAAGCAGTAGCTTAATAAATTAAGTACTTCCTGGTATGGTTACTGTACTGGTAACTCCCCAAAGAATCTGGATTGTGGTGAGGGAACAGAGAAAAAAGCTCATATAGGACCTGCACTTACGAAGGGGGTAGGCAGCTGTATATCAGGGAGTAAACCTTCGGAGAATAAAAACAGCTGGAGCTTGTTAAGTTAATTACACAGGGGAAATTATAAAGTATTGGGAACTCCTCAGAAGAATCCAATTTGTGGTGAGGGCAGAGAGATAAAAGCTCATTTAGGAACGACATGAACATGCTGCGTAGGTAGCTGTTTACCAGTAAATATCTCCACTGAGATTAAGAACAGCAGTAGCTTAATAAATTAAGTACTTCCTGGTATGGTTACTGTACTGGTAACTCCCCAAAGAATCTGGATTGTGGTGAGGGAACAGAGAAAAAAGCTCATTTAGGACCTGCACTTCCGAAGGTCGTAGGCAGCTGTATATCAGAGAGTAAACCTTCTGAGAATAAAAACAGCTGCAGCTTGTTAAGGTAATTACACAGGGGAAAGGATAATGTACTGGGAACTCCTCAGAAGAATCTGATTTGTGGTGAGGGGAGAGAGATAAAAGCTCATTTAGGAACGACATGAACATGCTGCGTAGGTAGCTGTTTATCAGTAAATATCTCCACTGAGATTAAGAAAAGCAGTAGCTTAATAAATTAAGTACTTCCTGGTATGTTTACTGTACTGGTAACTCCCCAAAAGAATCTGGATTGTGGTGAGGGAACAGAAAAAAAAGCTCATTTAGGAACTGCACTTACGAAGGGGGTAGGCAGCTGTATATCAGGGAGTAAACCTTCTGATAATAAAAACAGCTGGAGCTTGTTAAGGTAATTACACAGGGGAAAGGATAATGTACTGGGAACTCCTCAGAAGAAACTGATTTGTGGTGAGGGGAGAGAGATAAAAGCTCATTTAGGAACGACATGAACATGCTGCATAGGTAGCTGTTTATCAGTAAATATCTCCACTGAGATTAAGAAAAGCAGTAACTTAATAAATTAAGTACCTTCCTGGTATGGTTACTGTACTGGTAACTCCCCAAAAGAATGTGGATTGTGGTGAGGGAACAGAGAAAAAAGCTCATTTAGGACCTGCACTTACGAAGGGGGTAGGCAGCTGTATATCAGGGAGTAAACCTTCTGAGAATAAAAACAGCTGGAGCTTGTTAAGGTAATTACACAGGGGAAAGGATAATGTACTGGGAACTCCTCAGAAGAATCTGATTTGTGGTGAGGGGAGAGAGATAAAAGCTCATTTAGGAACGACATGAACATGCTGCGTAGGTAGCTGTTTATCAGTAAATATCTCCACGGAGCTTAAGAAAAGCAGTAGCTTAATAAATTAAGTACTTCCTGGTATGGTTACTGTACTGGTAACTCCCCAAAAGAATCTGGATTGTGGTGAGGGAACAGAAAAAAAAGCTCATTTAGGAACTGCACTTACGAAGGGGGTAGGCAGCTGTATATCAGGGAGTAAACCTTCTGATAATAAAAACAGCTGGAGCTTGTTAAGGTATTACACAGGGGAAAGGATAATGTACTGGGAACTCCTCAGAAGAATCTGATTGGTGGTGAGGGGAGAGAGATAAAAGCTCATTAAGGAACGACATGAACATGCTGCGTAGGTAGCTGTTTATCAGTAAATATCTCCACTGAGATTAAGAAAAGCAGTAGCTTAATAAATTAAGTACTTCCTGGTATGGTTACTGTAATGGTAACTCCCCAAAAGAATCTGGATTGTGGTGAGGGAACAGAAAAAAAAGCTCATTTAGGACCTTCACTTATGAAGGGGGTAGGCAGCAGTATATCAGGGAGTAAACCTTCTGAGAATAAAAACAGCTAGAGCTTGTTAAGGTAATTACACAGGGGAAAGGATAATGTACTGGGAACTCCTCAGAAGAATCTGATTTGTGGTGAGGGGAGAGAGATAAAAGCTCATTTAAGAACGACATGAACATGCTGCGTAGGTAGCTGTTTATCAGTAAATATCTCCACTGAGATTAAGAAAAGCAGTAGATTAATAAATTAAGTACTTCCTGGTATGGTTACTGTACTGGTAACTCCCCAAAAGAATCTGGATTGTGGTGAGGCAACAGAGAAAAAAGCTCATTTAGGACCTGCACTTACGAAGGGGGTAGGCAGCTGTATATCAGGGAGTAAACCTTCTGAGAATAAAAACAGCTGGAGCTTGTTAAGGTATTACACAGGGGAAAGGATAATGTACTGGGAACTCCTCAGAAGAATCTGATTTGTGGTGAGGGGAGAGAGATAAAAGCTCATTTAGGAACGACATGAACATGCTGCGTAGGTAGCTGTTTATCAGTAAATATCTCCACTGAGATTAAGAAAAGCAGTAGCTTAATAAATTAAGTACTTCCTGGTATGGTTACTATAATGGTAACTCCCCAAAAGAATCTGGATTGTGGTGAGGGAACAGAAAAAAAAGCTCATTTAGGACCTGCACTTATGCAGGGGGTAGGCAGCAGTATATCAGGGAGTAAACCTTCTGAGAATAAAGACAGCTGGAGCGTGTTAAGGTAATTACACAGGGGAAAGGATAATGTACTGGGAACTCCTCAGAAGAATCTGATTTGTGGTGAGGGGAGAGAGATAAAAGCTCATTTAGGAACGACATGAACATGCTGCGTAGGTAGCTGTTTATCAGTAAATATCTCCACTGAGATTAAGAAAAGCAGTAGATTAATAAATTAAGTACTTCCTGGTATGGTTACTGTACTGGTAACTCCCCAAAAGAATCTGGATTGTGGTGAGGGAACAGAGAAAAAAGCTCATTTAGGACCTGCACTTACGAAGGGGGTAAGCAGCTGTATATCAGGGAGTAAACCTTCTGAGAATAAAAACAGCTGGAGCTTGTTAAGGTAATTACACAGGGGAAAGCATAATGTACTGGGAACTCCTCAGAAGAATCTGATTTGTGGTGAGGGGAGAGAGATAAAAGCTCATTTAGGAACGACATGAACATTCTGCGTAGGTAGCTGTTTATCAGTAAATATCTCCACTGAGATTAAGAAAAGCAGTAGAATAATAAATTAAGTACTTCCTGGTATGATTACTGTACTGGTAACTCCCCAAAAGAATCTGGATTGTGGTGAGGGAAGAGAGAAAAAAGCTCATTTAGGATTTCCATTTAAGAAGGGGGTAGGCAGCAGTATATCAGGGAGTAAAACTTCTGAGCATAAAAACAGCTGGAGCTTCGTAAGGTAATTACACAGGGGAAAGGATAATGTACAGGGAAATCTTCAGAAGAATCTGATTTGTGGTGAGGAGAGAGAGATAAATGCTCATTTAGGAACGACATGAACATGCTGCGTAGGTAGCTGTTTATCAGTAAATATCTCCACTGAGATTAAGAAAAGCAGTAGCTTCATAAATTAAGTACTTCCTGGTATGGTTACTGTACTGGTAACTCCCCAAAAGAATCTGGATTGTGGTGAGGGAACAGAGAAAAAAGCTCATTTAGGACCTGCACTTACGAAGGGGGTAGGCAGCTGTATATCAGGGAGTAATCCTTCGGAGAATAAAAACAGCTGGAGCTTGTTAAGGTAATTACACAGGGGAAAGGATAATGTACTGGGAACTCCTCAGAAGAATCTGATCTGTGGTGAGGGGAGAGAGGTAAAAGCTCATTTAGGAACGACATGAACATGCTGCGTACGTAGCTGTTTATCAGTAAATATCTCCACTGAGATGAAGAAAAGCAGTAGCTTAATAAATTAAGTACTTCCTGGTATGGTTCCTGTACTGGTAACTCCCGAAAAGAATCTGGATTGTGGTGAGGGAATAGAGAAAAAAGCTCATGTAGGACCTGCACTTACGAAGGGGGTAGGCAGCTGTATATCAGGGAGTAAACCTTCTGAGAATAAAAACAGCTGGAGATTGTTAAGGTAATTACACAGGGGAAAGGATAATGTACTGGGAACTCCTCAGAAGAATCTGATCTGTGGTGAGGGGAGAGAGGTAAAAGCTCATTTAGGAACGACAAGAAAATGCTGCGTAGGTCGCTGTTTATAAGTAAATATCTCCACTGAGATTAAGAAAAGCAGTAGCTTAATAAATTAAGTACTTCCTGGTATGGTTACTGTACTGGTAACTCCCCAAAAGAATCTGGATTGTGGTGAGGGAACAGAGAAAAAAGCTCATTTAGGACCTGCACTTACGAAGGGGGTAGGCAGCTGTATATCAGGGAGTAAACCTTCTGCGAATAAAAACAGCTGGAGCTTGTTAAGGTAATTACAAAGGGGAAAAGATAATGTACTTTGAACTCCTCAGAAGAATCTGATTTGTGGTGAGGGGAGAGAGATAAAAGCTCATTTAGGAACGACATGAACATGCTGCGTACGTACCTGTTTATCAGTAAATATCTCCACTGAGATTAAGAAAAGCAGTAGCTTAATAAATTAAGTACTTCCTGGTATGGTTACTGTACTGGTAACTCCCCAAAAGAATCTGGATTGTGGTGAGGGAACAGAGAAAAAAGCTCATTTAGGACCTGCACTTACAAAGGGGGTAGGCAGCTGTATATCAGGGAGTAAACCTTCTGAGAATAAAAACAGCTGGAACTTGTTAAGGTAATTACACAGGGGAAAGGATAATGTACTGGGAACTCCTCAGAAGAATCTGATTTGTGGTGAGGGGAGAGAGATAAAAGCTCATTTAGGAACGACATGTACATGCTGCGTAGGTAGCTGTTTATCAGTATATATCTCCACTGAGATTAAGAAAAGCAGTAGCTTAATAAATTAAGTACTTCCTGGTATGCTTACTGTAGTGGTAACTCCCCAAAAGAATCTGGATTGTGGTGAGGGAACAGAGAATAAAGCTCATTTAGGACCTGCACTTACGAAGGGGGTAGGCAGTTGTATATCAGGGAGTAAACCTTCTGCGGATAAAAACAGCTGGAGCTTGTTAAGGTAATTACACAGGGAATAGGATAATGTACTGGGAACTCCTCAGAAGAATCTGATTTGTGGTGAGGGGAGAGAGATAAAAGCTCATTTATGAACGACATGAACATGCTGCATACGTAGCTGTTTATCAGTAAATATCTCCACTGAGATGAAGAAAAGCAGTAGCTTAATAAATTAAGTACTTCCTGGTATGGTTACTGTACTGGTAACTCCCCAAAAGAATCTGGATTGTGGTGAGGGAACAGAGAAAAAAGCTCATTTAGGACCTGCACTTCCGAAGGTCGTAGGCAGCTGTATATCAGGGAGTAAACCTTCTGAGAATAAAAACAGCTGGAGCTTGTTAAGGTAATTACACAGGGGAAAGGATAATGTACTGGGAACTAATCAGAAGAATCTGATCTGTGGTGAGGGGAGAGAGATAAAAGCTCATTTAGGAACGACATGAACATGCTGCGTGGGTAGCTGTTTATCAGTAAATATCTCCACTGAGATTAAGAAAAGCAGTAGCTTAATAAATTAAGTACTTCCTGGTATGGTTACTGTACTAGTAACTCCCCAAAAGAATCTGGATTGTGGTGAGGGAACAGAGAAAAAAGCTCATTTAGGACCTGCACTTACAAAGGGGGTAGGCAGCTGTATATCAGGGAGTAAACCTTCTGAGAATAAAAACAGCTGGAACTTGTTAAGGTAATTACACAGGGGAAAGGATAATGTACTGGGAACTCCTCAGAAGAATCTGATTTGTGGTGAGGGGAGAGAGATAAAAGCTCATTTAGGAACGACATGTACATGCTGCGTAGGTAGCTGTTTATCAGTAAATATCTCCACTGAGATTAAGAAAAGCAGTAGCTTAATAAATTAAGTACTTCCTGGTATGGTTACTGTACTGGTAACTCCCCAAAAGAATCTGGATTGTGGTGAGGGAACAGAGAATAAAGCTCATTTAGGACCTGCACTTACGAAGGGGGTAGGCAGTTGTATATCAGGGAGTAAACCTCCTGCAGATAAAAACAGCTGGAGCTTGTTAAGGTAATTACACAGGGGAAAGGATAATGTACTGGGAACTCCTCAGAAGAATCTGATTTGTGGTGAGGGGAGAGAGATAAAAGCTCATTTAGGAACGACATGAACATGCTGCATACGTAGCTGTTTATCAGTAAATATCTCCACTGAGATTAAGAAAAGAAGTAGCTTAATAAATTAAGTACTTCCTGGTATGGTTACTGTACTGGTAACTCCCCAAAAGAATCTGGATTGTGGTGAGGGAACAGAGAAAAAAGCTCATTTAGGACCTGCACTTACGCAGGGGGTAGGCAGCTGTATATCAGGGAGTAAACCTTCTGAGAATAATAACAGCTTGAGCTCTTTAAAGTAATTACACAGGGGAAAGGATAATGTACTGGGAACTCCTCAGAAGAATCCGATTTGTGGTGAGGGGAGACAGATAAAAGCTCATTTAGGAACGACATGGACATGCTGCCTAGGTAGCTGTTTATCAGTAAATATCTCCACTGAGATTAAGAAAAGCAGTAGCTAAATAAATTAAGTACTTCCAGGTATGGTTCCTAACTGGTAACTCTCCAAAAGAATCTGGATCGTGGTGAGGGAACAGAGAAAAAAGCTCATTTAGGACCTGCACTTACGAAGGGGCTAGGCAGCTGTATATCAGGGAGTAAACCTTCTGCGAATAAAAACAGCTGGAGCTTGTTAAGGTAATTACACAGAGGAAAGGATAATGTACTGGGAACTCCTCAGAAGAATCTGATTTGTGGTGAGGGGAGAGAGATAAAAGCTCATTTAGGAACCACATGAACATGCTGCGTACGTAGCTGTTTATCAGTAAATATCTCCACTGAGATCAAGAAAAGCAGTAGCTTAATAAATTAATTACTTCCTGGTATTGTTACTGTACTGGTAACTCCCCAAAAGAATCTGGATTGTGGTGAGGGAACAGAGAAAAATGCTCATTTAAGACCTGCACTTACGAAGGGGGTAGGCAGCTGTATATCAGGGAGTAAACCTTCTGAGAATAAAAACAGCGGGGGCTTGTTAAGGTATTACACAGGGGAAAGGATAATGTACTGGGAACTCCTCAGAAGAATCTGATTTGTGGTGAGGGGAGAGAGATAAAAGCTCATTTAGGAACGACATAAACATGCTGTGTAGGTAGCTGTTTATCAGTAAATATCTCCAAGGAGATTAAGAAAAGCAGTAGCTTAATAAATTAAGTACTTCCTGGTATGGTTACTGTACTGGTAACTCCCCAAAGAATCTGGATTGTGGTGAGGGAACAGAGAAAAAAGCTCATATAGGACCTGCACTTACGAAGGGGGTAGGCAGCTGTATATCAGGGAGTAAACCTTCGGAGAATAAAAACAGCTGGAGCTTGTTAAGTTAATTACACAGGGGAAATTATAAAGTATTGGGAACTCCTCAGAAGAATCCAATTTGTGGTGAGGGGCAGAGAGATAAAAGCTCATTTAGGAACGACATGAACATGCTGCGTAGGTAGCTGTTTACCAGTAAATATCTCCACTGAGATTAAGAACAGCAGTAGCTTAATAAATTAAGTACTTCCTGGTATGGTTACTGTACTGGTAACTCCCCAAAAGAATCTGGATTGTGGTGAGGGAACAGAGAAAAAAAGCTCATTTAGGACCTGCACTTCCGAAGGTCGTAGGCAGCTGTATATCAGAGAGTAAACCTTCTGAGAATAAAAACAGCTGGAGCTTGTTAAGGTAATTACACAGGGGAAAGGATAATGTACTGGGAACTCCTCAGAAGAATCTGATTTGTGGTGAGGGGAGAGAGATAAAAGCTCATTTAGGAACGACATGTACATGCTGCGTACGTCGCTGTTTATCAGTAAATATCTCCACTGAGATTAAGAAAGCAGTAGCTTAATAAATTAAGTACTTCCAGGTATGTTTACTGTACTGGTAACTCCACAAAAGAATCTGGATTGTGGTGAGGGAACAGAGAAAAAAGCTCATTTAGGACCTGCACTTACGAAGGGGATAGGCAGCTGTATATCAGGGAGTAAACCTTCTAAGAATAAAAACAGCTGGAGCTTGTTAAGGTAATTACACAGGTAAAGGATAATGTACTGGGAACTCCTCAGAAGAATCTGATTTGTGGTGAGGGGAGAGAGATAAAAGCTCATTTAGGAACGACATGAACATGCTGCGTAGGGAGATGTTTATCAGTAAATATCTCCACTGAGATTAAGAAAAGCAGTAGCTTAATAAATTAAGTACTTCCTGGTATGGTTACTGTACTGGTAACTCCCCAAAGAATCTGGATTGTGGTGAGTGAACAGAGAAAAAAGCTCATTTAGGACCTGCTCTTACGAAGGGGGTAGGCAGCTGTATATCAGTGAGTAAACCTTCTGAGAATAAAAACAGCTGGAGCTTGTTAAGGTAATTACACAGGGAAAAGCATAATGCACTGGGAACTCCTCAGAAGAATCTGATTTGTGGTGAGGGGAGAGAGATAAAAGTTCATTTAGGAACGACATGAACATGCTGCGTAGGTAGCTGTTTATCAGTAAATAATCTCCACTGAGATTAAGAAAAGCAGTACCTTAATAAATTAAGTACTTCCTGGTATGGTTACTGTACTGGTAACTCCCCAAAAGAATCTGGATTGTGGTGAGGGAACAGAGAAAAAAGCTCATTTAGGCCCTGCACTTACGAAGGGGGTAGGCAGCTGTTTATCAGGAGTAAACCTTCTGAGAATAAAACCAGCTGGAGCTTGTTAAGGTAATTACACAGGGGAAAGGATAATGTACTGGGAACTCCTCAGAAGAATCTGATTTGTGGTGAGGGGAGAGAGATAAAAACACATTTAGGAAAGACATGAACATGCTGCTTAGGTAGCTGTTTATCAGTAAATAGCTCCACTGAGATTAAGATAAGCAGTAGCTTAATAAATTAAGTACTTCCTGGTATGGTTACTGTACTGGTAACTCCCCAAAGAATCTGGATTGTGGTGAGGGAACAGAGAAAAAAGCTCATTTAGGACCTGCACTTTCGAAGGGGGGTAGGCAGCTGTATATCAGGGAATAAAGCTTCTGAGAATAAAAAGAGCTGGAGCTTGTTAAGGTAATTACACAGGGGAAAGGATAATGTACTGGGAACTCCTCAGAAAAATCTGATTTGTGGTGAGTGGAGAGAGATAAAAGCTCATATATGAACAATATGAACATGCTGCGTAGGTAGCTGTTTATCAGTAAATATCTCCACTGACATTAAGAAAAGCAGTATCTTAATAAATTAAGTACATCCTGGTATTGTTACTGTACTGGTAACTCCCCAAAAGAATCTCGATTGTGGTGAGGGAACAGAGAAAAAAGCTCATTTAGGACCTGCACTTTCGAAGGGGGTAGGCAGCTGTATATCAGGGAGTAAACCTTCTGAGAATAAAAACAGCTGGAGCTTGTTAAGGTAATTACACAGGGGAAAGGATAATGTACTGGGAACTCCTCAGAAGAATCTGATTTGTGTGAGGGGAGAGAGATAAAAGCTCATTTAGGAACGACATGAACATGCTGGGTACGTAGCTGTTTATCAGTAAATATCTCCACTGAGATTAAGAAAAGCAGTAGCTTAATAAATTAAGTACTTCCTGGTATGGTTGCTGTACTGGTAACTCCCAAAAGAATCTGGATTGTGGTGAGGGAACAGAGAAAAAAGCTCATTTAGGACCTGCACTTACGAAGGGGGTAGGCAGCTGTATATCAGGGAGTAAACCTTCTGAGAATAAAAACAGCTGGAGCTTGTTAAGTTAATTACACAGGGGAAAGGATAATGTACTGGGAACTCCTCAGAAGAATCTGATTTGCGGTGAGGGGAGAGAGATAAAAACACATTTAGGAAAGACATGAACATGCTGCTTAGGTAGCTGTTTATCAGTAAATAGCTCCAGTGAGATTAAGAAAAGCAGTAGCTTAATAAATTAAGTACATCCTGGTATGATTACTGTACTGGTAACTCCCCAAAAGAATCTGGATTGTGGTGAGGGAACAGAGAAAAAAGCTCATTTAGGACCTGCACTAACGAAGGGGGGTAGGCAGCTGTATATCAGGGAGTAAACCTTCTGAGAATAAAAACAGCTGGAGCTTGTTAAGGTAATTACACAGGGGAAAGGATAATATACTGGGAAAATTCAGAAGAATCTGATTTGTGGTGAGGGGGAGAGAGATAAAAGCTCATTTAGGAACGACATGAACATGCTGCGTAGGTAGCTGTTTATCAGTAAATATCTCCACTGAGATTAAGAAAAGCAGTTGCTTAATAAATTAAGTAAATCCTGGTATGGTTACTGTACTGGTCACTCCACAAAAGAATCTGGATTGTGGTGAGGGAACAGAGAAAAAAGCTCATTTAGGACCTGCACTTACGAAGGGGGTAGGCAGCTGTATATCAGGGAGTAAACCTCTGAGAAAAAAAACAGCTGGAGCTTGTTAAGGTAATTACACAGGGGAAAGGATAATGTACTGGCAACTCCTCAGAAGAATCTGATTTGTGGTGAGGGGAGAGAGATAAAAGCTCATTTAGGAACGACATGAACATGCTGCGTAGGTAGCTGTTTATCAGTAAATATCTCCACTGAGATTAAGAAAAGCAGTAGCTTAATAAATTAAGTACTTCCTGGTATGGTTACTGTACTGGTAACTCCCCAAAAGAATCTGGATTGTGGTGAGGGAACAGAGAAAAAAGCTCATTTAGGACCTGCACTTACGAAGGGGGTAGGCAGCTGTATATCAGGGAGTAAACCTTCTGAGAATAAAAACAGCTGGAGCTTGTTAAGGTAATTACACAGGGGAAAGGATAATGTACGGGGAACTCCTCAGAAGAATGTGATTCGAGGTGAGGGGAGAGAGATATTAGCTCATTTAGGAACGACATGAACATGCTGCATATGTAGCTGTTTATCAGTAAATATCACCACTGAGATTAAGAAAAGCAGTAGCTTAATAAATTAAGTACGTCCTGGAATGGATACTGTACTGGTCACTCCACAAAAGAATCTGGATTGTGGTGAGGGAACAGAGAAATAAGCTCATTTAGGACCTACACTTACGAAGGGGGTGGGCAGCTGTATATCAGGGAGTAAACCTTCTGAGAATAAAAACAGCTGGAGCTTGTTAAGGTAATTACACAGGGGAAAGGATAATGTACTGGGAACTCCTCAGAAGAATCTGATTCGTGGTGAGTGGAGAGAGATAAAAGCTCATTTAGGAACGACATGAACATGCTGGGTACGTAGCTGTTTATCAGAAAATATCTCCACTGAGATTAAGAAAAGCAGTAGCTTAATAAATTAAGTACTTCCTGGTATGGTTACTGTACTGGTAACTCCCCAAAGAATCTGGATTGTGGTGAGGGAACAGAGAAAAAAGTTCATTTAGGACCTGCACTTTCGAAGGGGGTAGGCAGCTGTATATCAGGGAGTAAACCGTCTGAGAATAAAAACACCTGGAGCTTGTTAAGGTAATTACACAGGCAAAAGAATAATGTACTGGGAACTCCTCAGAAGAATCTGATTTGTGGTGAGGGGAGAGAGATAATAGCTCATTTCGGTACGACATGAACATGCTGCGTACGTAGCTGTTTATCAGTAAATATCTCCACTGAGATTAAGAAAAGCAGTAGCTTAATAAATTAAGTACTTCCTGGTATGGTTACTGTACTGGTAACTCCCCAAAAGAATCTGGATTGTGGTGGGGGAACAGAGAAAAAACTCATTTAGGACCTGCACTTACGAAGGTGGTAGGCAGCTGTATATCAGGGAGTAAACCTTCTGAGACTAAAAACAGCTGGAGCTTGTTAAGGTAATTACACAGGGTAAAGGATAATGTACTGGGAACTCCTCAGAAGAATCTGATTTGTGGTGAGGGGAGAGAGATAAAAGCTCATTTAGGACCTGCACTTACGAAGGGGGTAGGCAGCTGTATATCAGGGAGTAAACCTTCTGAGAATAAAAAAAGCTGGAGCTTGTTAAGGTAATTACACAGGGGAAAGGAAAATGTACTGTGAACAATTCAGAAGAATCTGATTTGTGGTGAGGGGAGAGAGATAAAAGCTCACTTAAGAAAGACAGGAACATGCTGCGTAGGTAGCTGTTTATCAGTAAATATCTCCACTGAGATGAAGAAAAGCAGTAGCTTAATAAGTTAAGTACTTCCTGGTATGGTTACTGTACTGGTAACTCCCCAAAGAATCTGGAATGTGGTGAGAGAACAGAGAAAAAAGCTCATTTAGGACCTGCACTTTCGAAGGGGGCAGGCAGCTGTATATCAGGGAGTAAACCTTCTGAGAATAAAAACAGCTGGAGCTTGTTAAGGTAATTACACAGGGGAAAGGATAATGTACTGGGAACTCCTCAGAAGAATCTGATTTGTGGTGAGGGGAGAGTGATAAAAGCTCATTTAGGAACGACATGAACATGCTGCTCACGTAGCTGTTTGTCAGTAAATATCTCCACTGAGATTAAGAAAAGCAGTAGCTTAATAAATTAAGTACTTCCTGGTATGGTTACTGTACTGGTAACTCCCCAAAAGAATCTGGATTGTGGTGAGGGAACAGAGAAAAAAGCTCATTTAGGACCTGCACTTACGAAGGGGGTAGGCAGCTGTATATCAGGGAGTAAACCTTCTGAGAATAAAAACAGCTGGAGCTTGTTAAGGTAATTACACAGGGAAAGGATAATGTACTGGGAACTCCTCAGAAGAATCTGATTTGTGGTGAGGGGAGAGAGATAAAAACACATTTAGGAAAGACATGAACATGCTGCTTAGGTAGCTGTTTATCAGTAAATAGCTCCACTGAGATTAAGAAAAGCAGTAGCTTAATAAATTAAGTACTTCCTGGTATGATTACTGTACTGATAACTCCCCAAAAGAATCTGGATTGTGGTGAGGGAACAGAGAAAAAAGCTCATTTAGGACCTGCACTTACGAAGGGGGTAGGCAGCTGTATATCAGGGAGTAAACCTTCTGAGAATAAAAACAGCTGGAGCTTGTTAAGGTAATTACACAGGGGAAAGGATAATGTACTGGAACAATTCAGAAGAATATGATTTGTGGTGAGGGGAGAGAGATAAAAGCTCATTTAGGAACGACATGAACATGCTGCGTAGGTAGCTGTTTATCAGTAAATATCTCCACTGAGATTAAGAAAAGCAGTTGCTTAATAAATTAAGCAAATCCTGGTATGGTTACTGTACTGGTCACTCCACAAAAGAATCTGGATTGTGGTGAGGGAACAGAGAAAAAAGCTCATTTAGGACCTGCACTTACGAAGGGGGTAGGCAGCTGTATATCAGGGAGTAAACCTACTGAGAATGAAAACAGCTGGAGCTTGTTAAGGTAATTACACAGGGGAAAGGATAATGTACTGGCAATTCCTCAGAAGAATCTGATTTGTGGTGAGGGGAGAGAGATAAAAGCTCATTTAGGAACGACATGAACATGCTGCGTAGGTAGCTGTTTATCAGTAAATATCTCCACTGAGATAAAGAAAAGCAGTAGCTTAATAAATTAAGTACTTCCTGGTATGGTTACTGTACTGGTAACTCCCCAAAAGAATCTGGATTGTGGTGAGGGAACAGAGAAAAAAGCTCATTTAGGACCTGCACTTTCGAAGGGGGTAGGCAGCTGTATATCAGGGAGTAAACCTTCTGAGAATAAAAACAGCTGGAGCTTGTTAAGGTAATTACACAGGGGAAAGGATAATGTACTGGGAACTCCTCAGAAGAATCTGATTTGTGGTGAGGGGAGAGAGATAAAAGCTCATTTAGGAACGACATGAACATGCTGGGTACGTAGCTGTTTATCAGTAAATATCTCCACTGAGATTAAGAAAAGCAGTAGCTTAATAAATTAAGTACTTCCTGGTATGGTTGCTGTACTGGTAACTCCCCAAAAGAATCTGGATTGTGGTGAGGGAACAGAGAAAAAAGCTCATTTAGGACCTGCACTTACGAAGGGGGTAGGCAGCTGTATATCAGGGAGTAAACCTTCTGAGAATAAAAACAGCTGGAGCTTGTTAAGTTAATTACACAGGGGAAAGGATAATGTACTGGGAACTCCTCAGAAGAATCTGATTTGCGGTGAGGGGAGAGAGATAAAAACATATTTAGGAAAGACATGAACATGCTGCTTAGGTAGCTGTTTATCAGTAAATAGCTCCAGTGAGATTAAGAAATGCAGTAGCTTAATAAATTAAGTACATCCTGGTATGATTACTGTACTGGTAACTCCCCAAAAGAATCTGGATTGTGGTGAGGGAACAGAGAAATAAGCTCATTTAGGACCTGCACTTACGAAGCGGGTAGGCAGCTGTATATCAGGGAGTAAACCTTCTGAGAATAAAAACAGCTGGAGCTTGTTAGGTAATTACACAGGGGAAAGGATAATGTACTGGGAAAATTCAGAAGAATCTGATTTGTGGTGAGGGGAGAGAGATAAAAGCTCATTTAGGAACGACATGAACATGCTGCGTAGGTAGCTGTTTATCAGTAAATATCTCCACTGAGATTAAGAAAAGCAGTTGCTTAATAAATTAAGTAAATCCTGGTATGGTTACTGTACTGGTCACTCCACAAAAGAATCTGGATTGTGGTGAGGGAACAGAGAAAAAAGCTCATTTAGGACCTGCACTTACGAAGGGGGTAGGCAGCTGTATATCAGGGAGTAAACCTTCTGAGAAAAAAAACAGCTGGAGCTTGTTAAGGTAATTACACAGGGGAAAGGATAATGTACTGGCAACTCCTCAGAAGAATCTGATTTGTGGTGAGGGGAGAGAGATAAAAGCTCATTTAGGAACGACATGAACATGCTGCGTAGGTAGCTGTTTATCAGTAAATATCTCCACTGAGATTAAGAAAAGCAGTAGCTTAATAAATTAAGTACTTCCTGGTATGGTTACTGTACTGGTAACTCCCCAAAAGAATCTGGATTGTGGTGAGGGAACAGAGAAAAAAAGCTCATTTAGGACCTACACTTACGAAGGGGGTGGGCAGCTGTATATCAGGGAGTAAACCTTCTGAGAATAAAAACAGCTGGAGCTTGTTAAGGTAATTAAACAGGGGAAAGGATAATGTACTGGGAACTCCTCAGAAGAATCTGATTTGTGGTGAGGGGAGAGAGATAAAAGCTCATTTAGGAACGACATGAACATGCTGGGTACGTAGCTGTTTATCAGAAAATATCTCCACTGAGATTAAGAAAAGCAGTAGCTTAATAAATTAAGTACTTCCTGGTATGGTTACTGTACTGGTAACTCCCCAAAGAATCTGGATTGTGGTGAGGGAACAGAGAAAAAAGTTCATTTAGGACCTGCACTTTCGAAGGGGGTAGGCAGCTGTATATCAGGGAGTAAACCGTCTGAGAATAAAAAACACCTGGAGCTTGTTAAGGTAATTACACAGGGAAAAGAATAATGTACTGGGAACTCCTCAGAAGAATCTGATTTGTGGTGAGGGGAGAGAGATAATAGCTCATTTCGGTACGACATGAACATGCTGCGTAGGTAGCTGTTTATCAGTAAATATCTCCACTGAGATTAAGAAAAGCAGTAGCTTAATAAATTAAGTACTTCCTGGTATGGTTACTGTACTGGTAACTCCCCAAAAGAATCTGGATTGTGGTGGGGGAACAGAGAAAAACTCATTTAGGACCTGCACTTACGAAGGTGGTAGGCAGCTGTATATCAGGGAGTAAACCTTCTGAGACTAAAAACAGCTGGAGCTTGTTAAGGTAATTACACAGGGTAAAGGATAATGTACTGGGAACTCCTCAGAAGAATCTGATTTGTGGTGAGGGGAGAGAGATAAAAGCTCATTTAGGACCTGCACTTACGAAGGGGGTAGGCAGCTGTATATCAGGGAGTAAACCTTCTGAGAATAAAAAAAGCTGGAGCTTGTTAAGGTAATTACACAGGGGAAAGGAAAATGTACTGGGAACAATTCAGAAGAATCTGATTTGTGGTGAGGGGAGAGAGATAAAAGCTCACTTAAGAAAGACAGGAACATGCTGCGTAGGTAGCTGTTTATCAGTAAATATCTCCACTGAGATGAAGAAAAGCAGTAGCTTAATAAGTTAAGTACTTCCTGGTATGGTTACTGTACTGGTAACTCCCCAAAAGAATCTGGATTGTGGTGAGGGAACAGAGAAAAAAGCTCATTTAGGACCTGCACTTACGAAGGGGGTAGGCAGCTGTATATCAGGGAGTAAACCTTCTGAGAATAAAAACAGCTGGAGCTTGTTAAGGTAATTACACAGGGGAAAGGATAATGTACTGGGAACTCCTCAGAAGAATCTGATTTGTGGTGAGGGGAGAGAGATAAAAACACATTTAGGAAAGACATGAACATGCTGCTTAGGTAGCTGTTTATCAGTAAATAGCTCCAGTGAGATTAAGAAAAGCAGTAGCTTAATAAATTAAGTACTTCCTGGTATGATTACTGTACTGGTAACTCCCCAAAAGAATCTGGATTGTGGTGAGGGAACAGAGAAAAAAGCTCATTTAGGACCTGCACTTATGAAGGGGGTAGGCAGCTGTATATCAGGGAGTAAACCTACTGAGAATGAAAACAGCTGGAGCTTGTTAAGGTAATTACACAGGGGAAAAGATAATGTACTGGCAATTCCTCAGAAGAATCTGATTTGTGGTGAGGGGAGAGAGATAAAAGCTCATTTAGGAACGACATGAACATGCTGCGTAGGTAGCTGTTTATCAGTAAATATCTCCACTGAGATTAAGAAAAGCAGTAGCTTAATAAATTAAGTACTTCCTGGTATGGTCACTGTACTGGTAACTCCCCAAAAGAATCTGGATTGTGGTGAGGGAACAGAGAAATAAGCTCATTTAGGACCTGCACTTATGAAGGGGGTAGGCAGCTGTATATCAGGGAGTAAACCTTCTGAGAATAAAAACAGCTGGAGCTTGTTAAGGTAATTACACATGGGAAAGGATAATGTACTGGGAACTCCTCAGAAGAATGTGATTCGTGGTGAGGGGAGAGAGATAATAGCTCATTTAGGAACGACATGAACATGCTGCATATGTAGCTGTTTATCAGTAAATATCACCACTGAGATTAAGAAAAGCAGTAGCTTAATAAATTAAGTACTTCCTGGTATGGATACTGTACTGGTCACTCCACAAAAGAATCTGGATTGTGGTGAGTGAACAGAGAAAAAACCTCATTTAGGACCTACACTTACGAAGGGGGTGGGCAGCTGTATATCAGGGAGTAAACCTTCTGAGAATAAAAACAGCTGGAGCTTGTTAAGGTAATTACACAGTGGAAAGGATAATGTACTGGGAACTCCTCAGAAGAATCTGATTTGTGGTGAGGGGAGAGAGATAAAAGCTCATTTAGGACCTGCACTTACGAAGGGGGTAGGCAGCTGTATATCAGGGAGTAACCTTCTGAGAATAAAAAAAGCTGGAGCTTGTTAAGGTAATTACACCGGGGAAAGGAAAATGTACTGGGAACAATTCAGAAGAATCTGATTTGTGGTGAGGGGAGAGAGATAAAAGCTCACTTAAGAAAGACAGGAACATGCTGCGTAGGTAGCTGTTTATCAGTAAAAATCTCCACTGAGATGAAGAAAAGCAGTAGCTTAATAAGTGAAGTACTTCCTGGTATGGTTACTGTACTGTTAACTCCCCAAAGAATCTGAAATGTGGTGAGAGAACAGAGAAAAAAGCTCATTTAGGACCTGCACTTTCGAAGGGGGCAGGTAGCTGTATATCAGGGAGTAAACCTTCTGAGAATAAAAACAGCTGGAGCTTGTTAAGGTAATTACACAGGGGAAACGATAATGTACTGGGAACTCCTCAGAAGAATCTGATTTGTGGTGAGGGGAGAGTGATAAAAGCTCATTTAGGAACGACATGAACATGCTGCTCACGTAGCTGTTTATCAGTAAATATCTCCACTGAGATTAAGAAAAGCAGTAGCTTAATAAATCAAGTACTTCCTGGTATGGTTACTGTACTGGTGACTCCCCAAAAGAATCTGGATTGTGGTGAGGGACCAGAGAAAAAAGCTCATTTAGGGCCTGCACTTTCGAAGGGGGTAGGCAGCTGTATATCAGGGACTAAACCTTCTGAGAATAAAAAGAGCTGGAGCTTGTTAGGTAATTACACAGGGGAAAGGATAATGTACTGGGAACTCCTCAGAAGAATCTGATTTGTGGTGAGGGGAGAGAGATTAAAGCTCATTTAGGAACGACATGAACATGCTGCGTAGGTAGCTGTTTATCAGTAAATATCTCCACTGAGATTAAGAAAAGCAGTAGCTTAATAAATTAA